>NC_073302.1:436656494-436760264 GCF_027595985.1 Sorex araneus | reverse complement strand
AAACCCAGGCATGTGGAGACTTGTGACTGAAAACTCCAGGCTTCACTGAGTTAGGCATGGGCTCCTCCCCCCATCTCCCGTCTTCCGGTTTCCTGGCAGTCACACCCACGAACCGCCTCTGGGCGCCAGTTAAGCCATCAATTGGCCATGATTCAGAGACTTACCAATGAATCTCAGAAGAGACCAGCATGCCGCAGAGATGCCTCTGGACCCTAGTCATTTATGATTTTAGAATTCCAGAAGCGCATGGCTGTGCAACATCTCACAGTATTCATAACAAGCAAAATTAATTAATTATCTGCCTGTGGGGAGACTTGGAGGGTAGAGGGAAAAATTCAAAATAATGGTGGTGGGAAGGTATAATGGTGGTGGGAAGGTATAATGGTGGTGGATTGGTACTGAAATATTGAATATAATTAATTATTGTGAACAGCTTTATGAAAATATTTTAAAAAAATAGACCCAATTAGAGAAACCTCATGACACACTGTACTCAAGCTGAGAAAATCCAAGATGGAGACAGATATTGAAGCAGCAAGGTCCAAAAATGGATCTTATATACAAAGGAAAGTCCGTTAGATGTATAGCAGATCTCTCATATGAAGATCTATGAGCCAGAAGGATAGAGAAGGATAAGGGATGAAATTCAGAAACTCAATGAAATGAACACCACCAAGAATACTCTATAGATTGTCATTCAGATTTCAGATTTGAAGAAATAGGCAATAGCTTAGGGAATTTATAGCCTTGAGACCAATTTTGCAAGAACATTAAAGGAACTCCTTTGGAAGGACAAGAGAACTTCCCCTTGTATGGCACTGAGTATGGGCTCACTAACGTGCATATGACTGTCCCCTACTGGATAAATAAAAGTTAAAAACATACAGCAATCAATCGTCACAGTTGGCCTTTAAATGATTTATTTTCTGGTAACTCTGCTTACCATTCCTTTAAGTTTAATTGGAGCAAGTAATATGAAATAAACTTGTTCTATGCCTACCAAGGGGCAGGCTGGGATGGGAGGGGACCCGGGGGACATCGGTGGAGGGAGGAGGGCCACTGGTGTAGGGATTGGTGTTAAAACACAGTATGCCTGAAACAACTCTATTATGAACCACTTTGTAAACCATGGTGTCTTAATAAAACATTTTTAATGGAAAAAAATAGTAACCATGAACAGAGAGACTTCAAACATTCGCAGGAAACAGAAAGGCTGGCAGTGAAGGAGGAGTATTGAAAACACAGCACAGGGCCAGAGCAATAGTACAGCGAGGAGGGCATTTGCATGAGGCGGATTAGGGTTCAATCTCCGGCATCCCGTATGTCCCCAAGCACTGCCAGGAGTAATTCCTGAGTGCAGAGCCAGGAGGAACCTTTGAGCATCGCTGGTGTGAGCCAAAAAGAGAAAGAAGAAAGAAAGAAAGAAAGAAAAAAGAAAGAAGAAAGAAAGAAGAAAGAAGAAAGAAAGAAAGAAAGAAAGAAAGAAAGAAAGAAGAAAGAAAGAAAGAAAGAAGGAAGGAGGAAGGAAGGAAGGAAGGAAGGAAGGAAGGAAGGAAGGAAAGGAAGGAAGGAAGGAAGGAATGAAGGAAGGAAGGAAGGAAGGGAGAGGAAGGGAAGGAGAGGGAAGGAGAGAAAAAAGAAAGAAGAAAGAAAGAAAGAAAAGAAAGAAAGAAAGAAAGAAAGAAAGAAAGAAAGAAAGAAAGAAAGAAAAGAAAGAAAGAAAGGAAGAAAGGAAGGAAGGAAGGAAGGAAGGAAGGAAGGAAGGAAGGAAGGAAGGAAGGAAGGAAGGAAGGAAGGAAGGAAGGAAGGAAGGAGGAAGGAAGGAGAGAGAGAAAAGAAGAAAGAAAGAAGAAGAAAGAAAGAAGAAAGAAAGAAAGAAAGAAAGAAAGAAAGAAAGAAAGAAAGAAAGAAAGAAAGAAAGAAAGAAAGAAAGAAAGAAAGAAAGAAAGAAGGAAAGAAAGGAAAGAAAGAAAGAAAACAGTCAGGACCCCTGTCTACAGTCAAGGGTCTCAAGTACTGTGGATAAAGAGAATAAAGGTGCCAGTGGTGGCTTTTTATAGAAACTGGAAATGCTCTGGAGCAAGCCCAGCTGAAAACCAACCCTGCCCCCCACCCCGCCAGCAGAGATGCACCAGAAGTGCCTGTGGGCAGGGGTTAAGGTGTATGTGTTGGGGGGGGTCCGGCTTGGACTCTTTGCTGCAGTGCCACAGCTCCAGGGGTCGCTGTGGGGGGCTGGGGCCCGGGTGTGGAACAAGAGCCATTTTGCTGCCATCTGCTTTACCCGTGGGGGCTCCGGGGGCTCATCCCTGGAAAACCTCTGATTTAGTGGGAGCCTACATTTCCCAGCACAAGTTTGTGGCGCAGAGAGGCTCAGCAATTTGCCCCAGATCACACAGCGATGGGGGCAGCGCCAGCCCGGAGTCCAGGCCTCCTGATCAGCCCCCATGTGTCTGCCACGTGCCCCCGGAGCTGAGGCGTGACCGTGGCTCCCCCAAGACCACTGGAGGAAAGCGGTGCCCGGGCGGAGCAGCGGCGTGAGCCGCGCATCCGAGTTAAGGTGCTGCCTTGGGGCCTCGGCGGGCATCCCAGGGCTGGTCTCCGCTCCTCGGTGATGAGACCGTGGGGGTCTCCTGCCCAGGCTGTCCGCCCCCCTCTCCAAAGCCACGCCTGGAGTCAGCTCATGCCCTCCTCCTGCCCCCACTGGCCTCCTTCCTCACCGAGTCAGCGCGTCCCCCGTCCCCCGGCTGCCCCACTGCACCCGGGCTCTGAGCTCCCGGCAGGCGCTCGCCCTGTCTCCAATGGCAGAGGACCCCCGCGCTGAGACGGAAGATCATTCAAGGGCCACGAAGTCAAGGAGAGGGAAGAGAGCCAGGGGAAGGCATAGCCGGGGCTGGGGCGCTGGGCGGGCCTAGGAACTGCATCCCTCCGGGCTTCCTATGTGGAGGTCCCAACCTCAGGACGTGCCCGCATCGGAAGCTGCTGCTCCCCTCCCTGCTTCTCTTCCTGGGAAAGATTCCAGCTGTGGGGGGTGGGGGCCAGAAAGATAGTTTAGTAGGTAGGGCGCTGGCCTTGCACACAGCCAAACCGGGTTAGATTCTGGGCACTCCTGAGTGCAGAACCAGGAGTCATCTCTGCACTGCTGGGTGTGGTCCCCAGACAACCAAACAGGCAGGGGCCCCTGAGGGGCTGCAGGGAGAACCTTGGCCCTGGCCTGGAGGAGGCGTGGCTGGGACCTTCCCCTGAGCACAGCCCCCAGCAGGTCTGAGTTCGGGTTTCCTGCAGCGGCAGCTTCTCCTCTCCCCAGAGCCTCAGCCCACGGCTGAGCACTCCGTCAGCCAAACAGGACCAGACCTGCCGGCATAGAAAGCAACAGGAGATGCGAAGTTTCTGCCAGAAATAATGGGACCCAAGGGTGCACTAAAGGGACTCCAGGGGAAACAGGAAAAGCTGACAGTCCGCAAGCTGGAGCGTAAGGCCGAGGAAAACACCCAACTAGACCCACAAAGAGGAAAAGGAATGGGAAAATAAGAGATCGGTGGGTTTTCTATGCATTTACTTTTGCTTGGAAGGTCACCCTTGGTGGTGTCCAGGGAGCACTCTGGGCCTGGGTGCTTGGGAATCACTCCCCAGTGGTGCTCAGGGGACCGGCCACGCCAGGGGTGAAACCTGGGCCTCAGGCATGCAAAGCTGGCTTTCAGCCCTGTCAGTGTCCCTGACGCTGGAGTCCAAGCCCCTCGGGAGCGACACCAGGAGGTCAACATCCAGGTCACAGGGTCCCTGAAGGAGAAGCAAGTGAGAAAGGGGTGAAAACTCTATTTGAAGAAGCAATAGCCGAGCACTTCCTTGACTTGGAAAAGAGACGAAACATCCAAACGTAGGAGGCTCGAAGAATTCCAAAGAAAATAAACCCAAAGAGTCACACCCCGCCCCCCCCCCCTGGCATATTGTAGTTACAAGCAAATAGTAATCTGAAAAAGGCAGGTAGCATCACTTACAAATAAGGCAGATTTCCAGGTTAAAAGGGTCATAACAGAGAGAGACAGTAATTAGATAGTGAGTAAGGGTTTCATTAACAACAACAACAAAAAAAGACATTGTATTTCTCAATATATATGAAGGAGCACCAAACTACATAAAGCAATTACTAACAGAATTAAAGAGTGATTTTAACATCCCACTCACAGCCGTGGGCGGGGGAATAAATCAGACAGAAAATAAATAAGCAAACAATAGCCTTGAAGAATGAACCGAGTAGATATTTATAGAACATTCCTGCTAGAAAAACTGAATTTACATTTTTCTCAAGAGCACGTGGAATAGTTTCAAGGATAGGTCACATGCAGGGACACAAAACAACTGCCAATACATTTATAAAGAGTAAAATCATCCCGGGTATTATTATTATTATTATTATTTTTTCCCAAACACAATGCCACTAAACTAACCACAAAGAGAAAAGAGACTGCAAACTCGGAGGCCTTCTTGGAGTCGGGGCCGGAAGCCTCTCCCCACAACCGCCCCTACTGCCAGAAGCCCAAACAGCCTCCCCACGCCCCACAGCCCCTCCATATAAACCGCTCAGCCTCAGAACTAATCTCAGGAGACCACAAGCCAAAAAATCATCCCAGTTCTACAGCTCCGGGAACTCCTCCAAATTCCAATACTGTCCGCGCAGTCGGAGCGCAGCAAATTAGATGGAAAAGTAGCACAGAAGCCCACCACGGTCAGTAATCATAAAGAATAACACAGAAGGCGCGACCAGCAGCAAACAGCTCGGGAAATCTCAGGCAGTGCCTGTAGGACACCATTGTGAGACAGAACCATTGCCACAATGTTCTTTCACCGAACTATTTTTTGATAATTCCATTTACCATTTTTTTGGTAACAAGCAACATAAAATAGATTATGTTGTGCCTGTTAAGGGGGCAGGTGTGTGTATGGGTGGGGGAAGAGGGGAAACTGGGGACAACGGTGGGGAGAAGGTCACACTGGCGGTGGGATTGGTGCTGGGACATTGAATGGCCCAAACAACTGTACTAGGAACAGCTTTGTAAAACACGGTGTTTAAAATAAAGCTAGGGGGAAATAAAAGAAAAAGAGAAAAACCTCAAATACATGGCGATAGAGAGTGACTGTATTTGGAAATCAGGTCTTTAAAGACAATGAGACGAGCTTGTCACGTTGGATTCTCATCGAGTCTGACTTAATGTCTTTATAAGGAAACAAGGGCCAGTGAGACCTCAGTAGACTAGAGCTACTGACCCCAAACTGCAGGGTCCCTGGTCAGGAGTGGCTGAGAGCAGCTCCTGGGCATCAGTAGGCGTGATCCAAAAGGAGAGAAGAGGAAGAAGAGGAGAGGAAGAGGAGGAGGTAGAGGAAAAGGAGAACAAAGGAAAAGACAGCGGGAAGACCAAGCCCACCGGGAGAAAATACCCATGCAGTGGTCAAAGGCCCTCAGCTGCATCGGCCTCTCAGACGCCATCAGCTCAGACGTGAGCTCCCAGAAAGGCATGGAAATCAGTGTCTGTGGCTGACCGTCAGGCTGGTGGAACCTTGTGAGGACAGTCTTAGCGTACACGGTGGCTTTCAGCCTGTGACCTGTACCCCGTCTGACCTGAGGCTGAACCCAGCACAAAAGGCAGGGAGGAGGCCAAGGATGGAGAGTGGGGCTGGATGGTGAAGGAGGAAGGGTGGCAGAGAGAGGGAAAAGGAGGGGAGGACGAGGCAGAGCACTTCCTGAGTCACCACTGGTATTTCACCCATGAGCCAGGGGCCAGGGAGATGACTCAAGGGGCTCACGTGCATGCTCAGGCTCAACCCTTTACACCATATGGTCTGTTGAGCACTGAGCCAGGAGTAGGCATTTAGCACCATTGGGTGTGACCAAAAAAATCACTGTATCACTGTCATCCCGTTGTTCGTCGATTTACTCGAGCAGGCACCAGTAATGTCTCTATTCCTCCCAACCCTGAGAATTTAACAGCCTCTCCTTACTCGTCTTTCCCAATGATTGGAGGCTCTTTCAGGGTCAGGGGAATGAGACCTATCACTACTGTTTTTGGCATATCGAATACTCCACGGGGATCTTGCCAGGCTCTGCCCGTGCGGGCAGGATACTCTCGGTAGCTTGCAGGGCTCTCTGAGAGGTATGTGTGTGTGTATGTGTGTGTGTGTGTGTATTATGTATATATATATATATATATATATATATATATATATATATATATCTGTGAGTTGTTGCCTACTGTCTGAACTCCATCAAATATCGTGTGGTAATTATGAAAAATGGGTAGGAAGTGTCCTATAATGTCTTATAATGAGGTCCGGAAAGCGGACTGGAGCATAGCAGCAGTTGAGTAGTGGGGGTCGGCTGCCAGGGCTGGGTCCCTTGGGGCAGGGAGGGTTCTCACCTGCCCCCTTCTGGGGCACCCTGAGTTAAAACAGCCTGGCACGGAGTGCCAAAATATAACATTAATTTTTTTAAATTTTCTTTTCTTTTTGGGTCACACCTGGTGATGCACAGGGGTTATTCTTGGTTCTGCTCTCAGTAATTACCCCCCTGGCAGTGTCAGGAGACCATATGGGATGCTGGGAATCGAACCCGGGTCGGCCACATGCAAGGCAAACACCCTACCTGCTGTGCTATTGCTCCAGCCCCAATAACATTAATTTTTTAAAAACAGTAGCACACATTGTGTTGGGGCAATAGTACAGCGGGTAGGCCACTTGCCCTGCATGCAGCCCTGTAGCACTGTAGCAGTGCACTTTATCACCGTCATCCCGTTGTTCATCGATTTGCTCGAGTGGGCACCAGTAACGTCTCCATTGTGAGACTTTTATTACTTTTTTTGGCATATCGAATACGCCACGGGTAGCTTGCCAGGCTCTGCTGTGCGGGAGACCTGGGTTAAATCCCCAGCATCCCCTATGGTCCTCCTAGCCTGCCAGGAATGATCCCTGAGTGCAGGGCCAGGAGCAAATCCTGAGCACAGCTGGGTATAACCAGCCCTTCCAAAAAAACCACTGGTACATGGACCGAATAGCTAGACTTGGGCCTTTGTTTTCCTACAGCTGTCCCTGGTTTTGAGTTTATTGTCTCTGCTAAGATTCTTTCTCTCTGCAACCAGTTTTATTTTTCCGTACTGCTGACAATCAAATTTTCATAACTATTTAAAGATTACATGCCAGTCTCTACAAGGCATAATAGCATCCTTCATCTAATCACAGTTGCCTAGCAACTAATGAGTCTTCCCATCATGCTCAGCATGCTAGGATGCAATTGCCCTGGCTTGGTTGAAAGGTGGGAGATAATGGCCCACAGATAGTAGCTTCTTGACCTCTGAACCCTTGAAGCCTGGCACCCAATTTCCTCAATTCACCAAAGAAAGTAGAATGACAGACTGAGTCTTAAGCCATTGGAAAAAAGCTTGTGTTTCTTGTTCCACAGTTCTACTTTGAAGGGTATGTGTATGATATGGGTAACCCACTGCAAAGTAAAGTAAGAACGCTTTACTAAGTACTTACTTGTAAATGCTTACTAAAAGGCCAGTGTGAGCATGGGCAAACAGTGTGGGACAATGGTTTTATTCTGGTTTCGGTCTATATCCAGTCCTGCTGGGGGCTTAATCCTGGGGGTCACTCCTGGTGGTGTTCAGGGGACCATATACAGTGATTCAACTGTGTATGTTGAATATATGTGCCGGGTATGAGGCATGAGCCTTTCCTGCCGCACTAGCTTCCTGGCTTCTGGGTCAAACTAATTAGTAAAAGACATAGAACATTAGGGACAAAGAGATGGCACAGGGGATAACGTGATCCATGGCAGTTCGATCCTCAGTGTGGCATATAGTCCCCCAGTCACCATCAGGAGCGACCCCTGAGCATCATACCAGGAATAGCCCTAAGCACCACCAAGTGTGGTCCCAAAATTAAAGCAAGCATGGAAGCAATAGCACAGCGGGCAGGACACTTGCCTTACACATAGCTCGTCTGAATTTGATTTCTGGTACCACATATTGTCCCTCGAGAGCCACCGGGAGTGATTCCTAGTCACAAAGCCAGGAGCAAGCCCTGATCACAGTCAAGTACGGCCCGGAAACAGGGAGCAAGGCTGGCCCAAGAGAGGGCCAGTGTGCTGAAGGGGAGCTGGGCGGATCCCATCCCCTCTGGTCTTTCCTCCTGCCCTCCAGGGATGGCGCCAGAGAGCTAAGTTCTCCCGGGGCCCTCCACGACTGAGGGGTTGGGGTCCCTCAGCAGAGGAGCACCCTCGTGTCTGGGACTCACCAGCACGGGCTCCACCAGTTTCCCCTCGGGCATGACCGAGCGGTTCGTCCTGGCGATGCTCTGCAGCGTGGCCAGGGCAGCCTGCGTGTTCCCAGTGGAGACGTTGAACCGGGCCGACTCAGGAATAAACTGGGCACGGAGACAAGGACAAGAGTGTCACCGCGGTGGGGCCACCAGAGTGAAGGGCCGAGCAGGCGTTCTTTTGCGTTCAAGTTGATTTGGAACAAAAGAGGCGCCGCCTGGTCCCAGGCCTGTGTTGTAACACAGCAAGATGCTGGGCTTCCCATGGGGTTGGCACAGCGGCCCTGAGCACTGTGAAACCCCGGCACCTGCCAGCCCACGCCGCGCGTGCTCTCCCGAGGCGGGGAAGATGCCGCTGGAAGCAAAGTTGTGCAGAGCAAAGGAAACCAGTTTTACCATTGATTGACTGATAAAAACACGAGGCCAGATCCCAGAAACGACACCTGTCACCAAAAAACCTAGACAAAGCCCCAAATCCGTCTGCTATTAAACTATCACTTTACTCATTCATTCATTCATTCGTCTTATTTCCAAGTGGCTTTTTCCAGTTCAGAGTCACTGGTCGCAAGAGCCTCTCCCGGTAGCTCAAGACACATGGCCAGGCCAGGTCAGGTCACATCTCACACACACACAAACACACACACACACACACACACATTCAACACACACATGCACTCACACACTCACACACATTCACATGCCTTTATGCCCATGCACACACTTACATACTCACACACATGCAAATACATTTGCACATGCGTGTACACACATGCACTCACACACTTGCACATGCACTCACATAAATGCACACACTTGCACATGTACTTGCACACTCGTGCATTCACATGTGTTCACACATCACACACACATGCACACATTCAATGCACTCACACATGCACATGCTCACACACATGCACTCACACACCTGTATACACTCACATACACTCACACACCACACATATGTATGCACTCACTCACATGCACTCACGCACATCCACACCCAGTGCAGAAAGTGCAGGCGCACCTGCAAGCCGCATATGCACGTCCTCTGGAGGTAGGAGTAGCCGGAACCCTCCACAGACATGCGACATGCAGAGCCACGGAGAAGGAAGTGGACTGGGGCAAGCTCACCCTCAGGAAATCCCCCCTCCAGGAGTGCCCTGCCCCCATTCCCATCACTGTGGACCCTTCCTCATCTCCCATGGAGGCCCCAACTTCTCAGCTGCCCCTCTGGCCTCTGCCGTCTCCCTCCTGCCCGCGGGCCACTCAGCCTGGCTTCTCGCTAGCATGAGACCACCTCCTCCTCGCTTCCACCAGTCCTGGTCCTCGTGGCCCTCGATACCTGGCCACAGGCTGTCTTTCAAGCCTGCCCGCCGCCCATCCTGGCCCCCCTCACCCAGCCATCCCAGCCTAGCGCTGTCTCCCCAGCCCGTTTTGCACGACCATGCCTCCACTGGTGTCCTGGAACTCCAGCCCGCCCCAACGCCCTTCCCACACGCGCTGAGAGGGAGTTCGGGATGCTGGGAGGGGAGGCGGGGAGCAGGGGTGTGCGGGGGGCGGGCAGCAGCTCACCTTGAAAGCTATAATGAGGATGATGCCGGGAATGGAGGCGATGCGGATGAGCCAGCGCCAGCCGATGGTGGGGACGATCACTGACGCCATGCCGATGATGAGCAAGGAGCCGGCCAGCCAGAAGACCTGCGGAGAGCCGCGCTCCCAGTCTCCTGCGCCCTGCGTCCTGCGCTCTGCGCCCCTGCGCGCACGGTCCTGGTCTGCCACCCCGCACGCCTGCCAACCCTCTCCTGCGGGGACACTGATCCGGGATGGGCTGCTCCCAAGTCTTCTTCAGCCCCTACTGATCTTCATCAGAGCTTTTGCTCAAAAAGATATTCCAATCTAGATTCCCTGAGGGCCGGGTTTGGGGTTCAAGAACAAAGTGGGGGTGGAGAGTACAGCCAACCCGGTTCAAATCCTGAGCACCGCTAGGGGTCACTCCTGAGCACAGAGCCAGGAATCACCCCTGAGCATAGCCCCAAACTGCACCCTCACTCCCTGTTATTAGGGACTGATTATTATGAACCTTGGGTCAACATGGGTGTCACTGCTGGAAAAGCCAATGGTACTCGTAGCCCCCTCCTCCCGCCAGCCCTCCGTCCAGCACCTGGGGATGTCATTTTACTCCCCATGTTCTTGCAAGAGGAACATTCGTCTAAAACAAGGGGTGGCGTCTGGCACCAAACTGGCATTTAAAATGTGGTCTGCGGGGTCGGAGCAATAGTACAGCAGGTAGGGTGTTCTCCTTGCATATGGCGGATCTAGATTTGATCCCCAGCACCCCAGATGGTGCCCCAAGCACGGCCAGGAATAATTCCTGAGTGCAGAGCCAGAAATAACCCCTGAGCATCGCCGGGTGTGACACCCCCCCCCCAAGCTAAGAAATTAAAAATGCATAATTAAAAATGAAGTTTTCTAGGAGGTGGCAGAGGGGGACTTTTTCTAGAATAGAAAATGATTATCCAATCACTGAATCATAACCCAAAAGGCACCAAGAATAGGTGAAAAGCATCTCTTCTCCCAAGGACTCGCTGGCACTAGTATGTATCATCCCCTCCCCACCCCCACCCCCAAGCTTATGCCAGGCACACGCTACGTCGAGTTCTCTTTTCTTCACTTAGACTCTACACTGCAAGCATCTCTCTCCAAGATGACTTTATATAGAGTGACTCACGGTGGCCAGGCCCCATGGCTGGGAAGGGCACGATTCTAAGAGAGGAGAAGCAGGGACATTCGTGGCACAGCACAGAGATGGCCACATGATAAAAGGCTTGGGGGGGCACTGGCTAAAGGGGGATGATTTTACCACCACAGAATAATTCTATTACAGAAAAAAAAAGACAGTAATGATGATTGCACTATTGCACAAATGCTAGGGGCCCTGGAGAGAAGGGAGTAATGGCATAGCAGTGACAACATTTGCGTGACCTTGGTCCAGATAGACTAATAAAGCCAGGACGCGCAGTGCAGGTGACCTAGAAGGGGTGACCTAGAGGGGGTCAGACTTGAAAAGGATCTTAGTAGTGAAATGACCAAACTGTTGATAAAGCAATGGATGGACCCTCAGATCGCTCAAAAGGCTGGAGCAGCCCCGGGTTCAATGCCTGGCATAGTGCCTCGTGGTTTCTGACTGAGTTCTGCTGGATGTGACCCTCAGACAGGCAAATAATCAATCAGCCCAAAATAACGGGGAGTGGGGAGTGGGTTTGGGGCCATGCCCGGTGGTGCTCTGGCTCTGTGCTCAAGAGTGACCCCTAGCGGTGCTCAGGGTTGGCTGCATTCTCCACCCACACTTTGTTCCTGAACCCCAAACCCGGCCCCCAGGGTATCGAGATTGGAATAGCTTTCTGAGCAAAAGCTCTGATGAAAGTCAGAAGGGCCTGACGAAGACTTGGGAGCAGCCATCCTGGATCAGTGGTCCAGCTGGAAGATGGTCCTCACCCCACATTCCCCACTGGCACAGACCAGCCGTGGACACAGCGCCTCTCCTGGACCAGGGTGACGCCTCTCAGGGGAGACACAGCTCAGCTCACCCACATCCCCGGGCTGTTTCCCTTCAGGAAACCATCCCGAGAATATCGCCTGGTTCTAAGGAAACAGTGACTGGGTCCTACATGCTCCTATTGAACAATACAGGTCCTGTATTGACCCAGAAAACCTGCCTGTGCAGTCCTGGGGCCAACCGTTCTCAATGTTGTTGTTGTTGTTGTTGTTGTTGTTGTTGTTGTTGTTGTTGTTGTTGTTGACGCCAAGAGGCCCCAAGCTCAGCAAAACACAATCAACAGGGGATTGGAGTGAGAGCATAGCGAGTACAGCATTTGCCTTGTATGTGGCCAACCCGGGTTCAATTCCCAGCATCCCATATGGTCCCCTGAGCACCACCAGCAGTAATTCCTGAGTGCAGAGCCAGGAGCAACCCTGAGTGCAGAGCCAGGAGCAACCCCTGTACATTGCCAGTGTGACCCAAAAAGCAAACAAACAAACAAAAACAAAAAACAAACAAAAAACCCACACAATCAACAATTTGGGCTGGAGAGACAGTGCTTGCCTTGCACCCAGCTGATCTGGGTTTGATCCTCAGCAACACATATGGCCCCCTGGGCACCACTAGGAGTAATCCCTGAGCACAGAGGCAGGAATAAGCTCTGAGCACCACCAGGTGTAGCCCCAAAACAAGAAAGCAAAACTCAACCAGAAGAAAAAACAGGTTTATCACATCCTAGGGGGCCAGAAGTCTGGGTGCCATTGCCCCATGACCTTACCTGAGACAAAGGGAGCATAAAGCCTCGGTATTTTGTCGGCAAGAATTCGGTCTTTATGATGAGCCTAAACATGGGGGTGGAGGGGAGAGACTTATGAAATCAAGCCAAATGACTTTTAAAAATAATCGATTCTCCTTTTACTTATCACAGGGACAAATAGCTTAGACATACAGACCTTCATCATTATGAATTAATCATAATTTTTTAAAAGGTATTTAAAAATGTGGGGGCTGGAGTGATAGCACAGCAGGTAGGGCATTTGCCTTGCATGTGGCTGACCCAGGTTCGATTCCCAACATCCCATATGGTCCCCCGAGCACTGCCAGGAGTAATTTCTGAGTGCATGAGTCAGGAATAACTCCAGTGCATTGCCGGGTGTGACCCAAAAAGAAGAAAAAAGGTATTTAAAAATTATTATTAAAATTTTTTTATTAAATTTTTGATCTCTTCCGCTGATTTTTGCTTGTGCTTGGTCTCTCCCTTGGGTGTGACACAGCGCTCCTCACCTCATGGAATTTTGCGGATGGAAAAGCATCTTCTGTTCTCATGTGGCGAGGCCAGAGAGCTCCTAGCTAAGGGGATTCAGAACGACCAAGCCAGGATCAGAAGCTTAGAACTTTCCTGCTACCCCTTGTCCTCCAGACAAGGAAGAGGGGCTGCACAGGAGTTAGTGATCCGCCTTGACTCAGTGATAAATCACCTATAAAACTCTCTAGAGCACTGGGTGGATGCAGACTCCTGATTCAGGAGGGCACTTGGCCCCACTGGGTGGAAAAGAAAGACACTGTCCTCGGGGTCCTCTGGGCATCGCCCTCCATCCCCCCGCACCAACTGGCCTTTCAAATAAACTTACAGTTGAGTCAGGGAGATAGTCGCAGGCATGCAGGTGTTTGCCTTGCGCACAGCCAGCTCCAGCATGATCCCCGGCACCGCGTACGGTCCCCTTGGGCACAGCTAGGAATGATCCCTGAACACGGCTGTGCAGAGCTCCCAAACAAAGCAAGCTTTTCAAAAGTGACCCATTTACCATACTAAGTGAATTCCTGGGTTGCGTTGGCCACCCTAGGAAAAACGTCAAACCCAAGAAAAGATCCATGGAAGCTTCCATGGAGAGTCGAGCCGGACAGAAAACTGTGAATGATCTGAGAGTATCTGAAACCGGGGTCCAGGGTGGAGGGAAGGGAGGCTGTCTCGTCAGTCTGAGTTCTCCTTACCGGTCTGAGCTAAGTCTGCTATAGCCAGAACTGATCCTAAGGTATCCAGCTGGGGCCAGAGAATTGGCTAGTGTGGAGGTATAACGGATGCCACTGTGTCCTAAGTGCCGTCATGGGTGGGAGTGTGTGAAGGCAAACAATCTTCCTAAACAATCCAACACCAGATCCTGTTAGCACTAACCCCTGTGTAAGAGAACAGTCAGATGGAAGGTCGCACAGAAGTGCAAGGAGGTTTCAGATCTGTCTCTGTCTACATTCTTCTTCCCAGCCTGGTGATAGTCATCGTTATTTATCCACCAAGTCACTTCTATGACTAAGAGCAATGGCTGTTACATGTGGGATCTCTTTTGCCCAGAGAAACTAGCAAAATGTTTGCCCAAGCTTCGATCCCTTTTCTAAAATACGGGAAGACAAATATCAACTTGCAATGTTATGTACCCGAACCTAGTTTCATATGCCATGACATTCATATTTCAATAAAGATATCTTTAAAAGTCCATGTGGCTAGATAACTTAGACATATATAATATGCTTGAGAAATTAAAGAGGTAACCAAGAAAAAGTAAGTGTTCTCCCCGACTAATGGGTCAAGAGACATCCCTGCTCTCTAAGCACCCATTCATCCTCTGAATAGAAAACAAAACCACAATATCATATTCCATCACTTTTCTAATTGTTCCCCTCTAGCCCCAGTTATTAACCAGGGCTGGGGCAAGTTCCAACCTACTTATCCAGCTGTATCCTGAGGGATGCTTCAAAATTCCACCTAACTCCTATCCCCTAGATCTCCAGAGCCCAGCGGTGTGTTCCCAGTGCCTGAGGAAGAACCACTGGTCCCTGAACACATCCAAGCAATAATAAGGTGCGTGGACATCTCGTAATATAGTCCCAGAGTAACCTGCTCCCAGGCACCCAGGAGGGAAAAGCCCGAGAGGGTCCCCTAATTTAAAGGAGAAACAAAAAATCCTAAAGCAGACAGGGAGCATCTTTCCCACACAGACACACTGTGGAAGCCCAGAAGGATACTCAGCTGCGGGTCTATCTCTCTCCGCATCACTCGCAAATTCACAGCACCACTGTCTTAAACAGAGGCAAGAGTGCTCAAACACGGCGTTCCTAAGGCTCACAGGGTGGGCAAACTCATCTCTTCCAACAAATTCTCAAGAAATGAACTAATTTGATTGCATCTGAATACATATTTTTGTGACATTTGGTGTTTTTTGGTTTCCAGATGAGCAAAATATTACCTATGGTGCTTTTTGATCAGTCTTAGGGACCAACAAAGCTACCCCAGGATCTGTTGAGCATTCCACAAGCCTCGCCATCCAGTATCATTTTGATGAGCAAATAGCTCCAAGTGCAAAGTGCCACGTGTCTGTTTGCTGACTTGTTTTCCTAAGGCTAGAAAATAATTCGCTCGAGTTATCTGTCAGTTTGCAATGTGGGGATGCTATCCAGCGACCAAGCAGAGTGCACGTGTGAAAATGTGGGGTTCCCATATCTCTCCCCCCAGGGTCCTTCATGAGAAGACTTTACCCTTGAGAGTGGCCGGACACACCGCAGCCCACCATGGCACGCAGGAAGACAAACCAGGTGTAGGAGGGCGAGAAGGACGTCAGCAAGGAGAAGTAGGCGCCCCACACAAACGAGAGGAACAAAATCTGAAACAATGAATAAAGGAGAGTGTCAGGGGGACCTGCTGGATGGAAGGCTCTGGAGAAAGCTAACGTCTGAAAGAGGGTTTTGGTTTTGGTTTTCTTTTTTTTTCTTTTTTTTTTTTGCTTTTTGGGTCACACTCATCAATGTTCAGGGGTTACACCTGGCTTTGTACTCAGGAATTAGTCCTGGCAGTGCTTGGGGGACCATATGGGATGCCGGGGATCGAACTCGGGTCGGCCGCGTGCAAGGCAAACGCCCTACCCGCTGTGCTATCGCTCCGGCCCCTGGGTTTTGTTTTTTTTTCCCCCGTTTATCCCAATGTAGGCTCGAGGCGAGCCGGTCTGGTGCAAGCCCGCTGGTCTCCTGCCAGCGCTGAGCAGCTCATTCCAAACCATTCACCACCAGGACACACCCAGTTGCGATGGAGAAACTGTCCAGTAGGGGGCGCTCGCGCAGGTAGCAGGAACTTGACTGGTGGTTTGGGTTTTGAATTTTGGGCCACCCTCAAGGGTGCTCAAAGACCCAGCTTTGTGATCAGAGGATGCTCCTGGTGGTGCTTTTGGGGGATCATGAGGCCAAGGGGGTAGAACTCAGACCTCCCACGTGCAAACATGTGCTTAGCCCTTGGAGCTGCCCTGCTGGTCCCAGGAATTTGAACATTTATGTGTGAAAAGCACAGCGGGTAGGGCGTTTGCCTTGCACTCGGCCAACCTGGGTTTGATTCCTCTGTTCCTCTCTGAGAGCCCAGCAAGCCAAAAACAGTAACAACAAGTCTCACAATGGGAACGTTACTGGTGCCCGCTTGAGCAAACAATGAGCAATGGGGTGACAGTGCTACGTGTGAATACAAACCCTTGCCATCCTACTCCAGAGGGATGTCAGGAGCACAGAAAATACGGTGCTGGGATGATTGTGAGAGAAAACTTATGACGTTTGCCTTTTCTTTTTGATAAGAATAATTCACAAAGAAAATCAGGAGGAAACAAAAAGGAAAAATATTTCATCATACTTCATTCTGCAAATCAGAGAACAATACTGTTAAGATTATTTTTTAAGATCTTTTTTTCTTGGGTCCGGAAAGATAGCACAGTGGTTAGGAAGCTTGGCCTGCTCGAGGCAGACCAGGTTCAATCCCTGGCATCCCGTATGAACCCCTAAATACCACCAAAAATGATCCCTGAGTACAGAGCCAGGAGTAAGCCCTTAGCACCGCTGGGTGTCACATCCCTAAAACACAAATAAGCAATAAAGAAATATCACTTACAGATTCAATAAGAAAAAAAAGTTGATCTTGCTAAATAATTTTGCTTTTGTTAACTCTTAGGATTAATTTGAAGATTTCTTGACTATTCACCAAACTCTTGGTTTAATCCCCAACACCACAAAAACAAAGGAAACATGCAAATTATACAGTGAGTTTTCTTTTTACACAATGTCTTTTAGAGTTCTTTACAACTGAGGGATGGGGCTATCACGAGGCAGGGCTCAGCTCTGTTCCTGGCTCTGCTCAGGAGTGAGACCCAGTGCTGCTCTTGGCATCATTATGTGGTACCAAGGATTCCAATTGGGGTACAAGGCAAGCACCTCAAGCCCCGTACTATCTCTCCAGCTCTCTTCACAATTTTTGAGGGACTCATATTAACTTAGGAGTAGGAAATGCTTATTTTGTGTGCTTCAAAAGTTTTCGACATTGGCTGAAGAGATACTACTGGTCTGCTTACATGCAGACAACCCTGGTTCCATCTGCGTGTCTCCTGGTGGCTTGTGGTCCTCCAAGAATCCCCAGCAAAGACCCTGAGCTCCACTAGGTCACTTCACTTCATACACACACACACACACACACACACACACACATACACACAGAGGCAGCCATGAGCCAGGAATGTAGCTCACTTCACTTCATACACACACACACACACACACACACACACACACACACAGAGGCAGCCATGAGCCAGGAATGTAGCTCAGTGGTAGGGCACTGGTCTCTTGCATATGTAAAATAAAACTCTTGGTTTAATCCCTAACACCGGAAAAAAAAAAAAAAGCAAACACACAAATTATCCAGTGAATTCTATCCAGATTCGGTCTGTGCGGGGGTGATCTCTCCCATTTGGTTTCTGCTCAGCAAAGTCTTCCTCACCAGAAATTAGAACGAACATGTGGGTTTATGACGAAAGCCATTGCTTTACGTTTTCATGTTTGATCTCAGTGGGTTTGTGGCCTTGAATAAGTGACTTTGTTCAAAGCTGGATCGATAGCACAGCGGTTGGGCGTTCACCTTTCACACGGCCAACCCAAGTTCGGTTCCTCCGCCCCTCTCAGAGAGCCCAGCAAGCTACTGAGAGTATCAAGCCCGCTCAGCAGAGCCTGGCAAGCTACCCGTGCGTATAAGATATGCCAAAAACAATAAGTTTCTCAATGAGAGACGTTACTGGTGCCTGCTCGAACAAATCGATGAGCAACGGGATGACAATTCAAAGCTTTAATAAAGTCATTGGAAGCAAAAGCTATGTAAATCTCCACATTCTACAAGGCACCTCTACCCTGGGGAAAGGTTCCTTAAGGGGCGGAGACCGTAACAGCTGGAAGGCAAGCCTGGACCTCAGCTGACAGGGGGTTTCCCCTCCCATCACTCCATCTCCTGCAGAGACAGTTGTCACTCCTCCTGGGGCCAACCTACCTTCCAGCGGCCATATTTGTCAGCCAGGACACCGAAGAGGATGCTGCATACCATGTAGCCGAAAAACACCATCTGGGGGCGAGAAGAAATGGTCCTCTAAGCAGAGCTTTGATCATCTGCAAATACACTGATTAAGCCTCCTTCCATCTTAACCGAGAGTGGACAGGAAGCATCTGGTGGGGGCTGGGAGAAGGGGTTTGCCAGACTTTCACCCTGAGTTTTGGTTCTGGGGCCACACCTGGTGATGCTCAGTAGCTACTCTCTGTTCTGTGCTCTCCAGTGGTCTTGGAAGTATTCAGGAGACCGTTGGTTGAGCCCAGACCTCCTGCTTGGCCCAGCCTGATGCTACTTGGCCAATCAGGTGAGAGGTTCAGTGTTAGGGTCTGAGGATACGGTGCTGCTTGGGCCCTGCAATTTTGGACCCACTAGAGCTTCCCCGGGCCATGGTTGGAGGCTACCTCGGCTAAGTCAGAAATGTTCAGGAGGTGTGTGGTTTCAGGAGTCAAATTGGAGTCAGTCAAACTTGGCCCCTAGAAGCCATCTCAATGCTATTACACGTAGAAACATTAAACACCAATACTGGTCACTTATTCAGAATCTCTTCAAAACCCACTTGTCTCCTACTTCTTTCGATGGCTTGATCTATCCTGATACGAGTTAGGAACCTGGCGACAGGCACTGAGTCCTGGCTCAGGCTGGTGGCAACATGCTGCCTGTCCGTAAGGCTCCATCTCTTTTCACCTCCTGGCAGCTCTTAGCGTCACCCTCCTGCTTTCTCGATCTCTGTCTGGTGACTTCCAGGTCATCAAAGAACAGGGGTTCACTTGACATCTGAACTCTCTCCATGAATACTCTTCCTTTCTTTTCTTTCTTTCTTTCTTTCTTTCTTTCTTTCTTTCTTTCTTTCTTTCTTTCTTTCTTTCTTTCTTTCTTTCTTTCTTTCTTTCTTTCTTTCTTCCTTTCTTTCTTCCTTTCTTTCTTCCTTCCTTTCTTTCTTTTTTGCTATTGTGGCCCAAAAGCCAAAAAAAAGAAGGAAGGATAAAAAGAAGAAAGGAAGGAAGGAAGGAAGGAAGGAAGGAAGGAAGGAAAGAAAGAAAGAAAGAAAGAAAGAAAGAAAGAAAGAAAGAAAGAAAGAAAGAAAGAAAGAAAGAAAGAAAGAAAGAAAGAAAGGAAGGAAGGAAGAAAGAAAGAAAGAAAATTGAGCAATTCCCTGAGGGATACTTGGTGATCGTTTAAGTCACCTCCATCCCAGTAACCTCTCAGTTACCTGGAGTAACAGTTGAAAGTTCATTAAAGTACAATTAGCCCGTGACTTTCCTGCGGACTGGATAGGGCAGAGGTTAAAGGTGCTTGCCTTGCATGCAGCCCACCCTTTTGACCCTCAGCACCCCATATGGCCTCTGAGCACTGCCAGGGGTCACTTTGGAGAGCCAAAAATAGTCCCTAAGCACTGCCTTGTATGGCCCCCCAAGCCCCCAAAGGGGAGGCCCTTCCTGGATATGCAGTTACCACAGCTGGGCTTTCCTAGGAGCTGGAAAAGAGGTGACGTCAGTCATGCTCAGGGGAAAGACAAGCCTCGAAGGGTGGCATGAGCCCCACAGACCCATGAACTTTGAAGCCAGCACACACCAAGGAGGGGAAGGGGCAGGGGGCCCCCAGAGGGGTCATCCAGCCCCCAGGATGCTTCACTCACCGTGGTCACAAGTGCCACCTGCCAGTTTTCCAGCTGCCACTCACAGCGGATGACGGGGGACACCACGGCTATGAGCATAATCTCCATGGCCTCAGCCACCTGCAGGGGAAAGAGCAAGGACATGGCGAAGGGCCTGAGTCACCCGTTTCTCCTGCCCACCGTCCTGAGGGTCTCTATGCTTGGATCCTTCCCACCTCCTTCCCCTCCCGAGTCGGGGGGGGGGGGCACCCACTGGGCCCTTCTGCACTGCTTGTCGGGGAGAAAGAAGCACAGGGAACTTGTGGCTTCCACGGGAATAATACCGAGGGTCTGCACAATCTGAGACGGTCCCTAGATTCATGAGCGTCCCTACGTGCTAGTGATGGTCCCTGGTTAACCTCTGCTTCCACATGGACCTCGCTCTGACCCATACACTTGATGGACTTGCCATCATGGAGACCTCAGGGAATCTCTTCTAGATGGTTTTTAACACGGTTCCTGATCTCTGATCTTACAAAGCTGGGAAGGGGAGTCTAGATTCACGAAGCCGGACAGCAGCTAAAGGAACACAGCTGGACTCCATCAGGAAGGGGTGTCAGCTTAGCAAACTGTGTGAGGGCATGCTGAAATATTTCTTTTTTTTCTTTATTTTCCTTTCTTTTCTTTTTTTCCTCTTTTCTCTCTTTCTCTTTCCTTCTTTCTTTCCTTCCTTCTTTTCTTCTTTCTTTCTTTCTTTCTCTTCCTTCCTTCCTTTCTTCCTTCCTTTCTTTCTTTCCTTCTTTCTTTCTCTCTTTCTCTCTTTCTCTCTCTCTCTCTTTCTTTCTTTCTTTCTTTCTTTCTTTCTTTCTTTCTTTCTTTCTTTCTTTCTTTCTTTCTTTCTTTCTTTCTTTCTTATTTGGGTCACACCCAGCGATGCTCAGGGGTTATTCCTGGTTCTGCACTCGGGAATTGCTTCTGGTGGTGCTCAAGGGACCATATGGGATGCTGGGATCAAACCTGGGTTGGCTGTGTGCCAGGCAAATGCCATCCTCACTGTACTATTGCTCCAGCCCCCACACCCAAATATTTCCCATGACAGGAAACATCACCCTCCATCCTGCTCCTGGGATGGAGTAGAGGTTGAATTACTCCCCTAGGAAAATAAAGCAGATGCCAAGAAAGAATGAAAAGAATAAACAGATAACCGATCTCAGAGAGACGCCAGGAGCTGATGGCCTCAGTTCCCCAGTCCCTGAAGCAAACCGCAGCATATGCGGCCTTGCAACACCTCCAAACTTCACAGAACCAACAGCCCAGAGGAACAAGAACATTAGATGGAAACATTGAGCCCATGAAGCTCAATGAGCGAAAACAATTCCACACCTACCGGCTCAGTAATCCCCGTTAGTGACACCATTGCAAGATATATGTTGTAAGACGCAATATAAAGTAAACTAGTTAGTACCTGCTAAGGGAGCAGGTTAGGGGGGAACTAGGGACACTGGTGGAGGGCATACTGGTGGTGAGGCTGGTGTTGGAACATCGAACACCTGAAACAACTGTATTGTGAACAACTCTGTAGATCCTGGTGTTTAAATGAAGTAAAAATAAATAATAAACAGTGGGCTCAGTTAGCTAAGCGCAGGCTGTGCATGCAGAAGGCCCAGCCTTGGTCCCCAATGCCACATGGTCCCCCCGCCCCACCCCCTGCCCCAAGCAGGGAGAAACCCAAAGGAAAGAAACAGGTGTGACCCAACACAAAACAAATCTACACACACACACACACACACACACACACACACACTCACAAAACAGACTATAGAGATCCATCTCAGGATAAGAAAGAATGAAGGCTAAGATGATTCTGAGGTTCTATACCTAGAAGAAGGAAGAGAAGGTACTGTCATAGGGACAAAAGTTTCAAGTGGGCAAAGTGGGGCATGGATTTGGGACAGGACATGAGTATGGGACATAACCATAGACTTGTGATGGCTTAGTTATAAAATATTATTTGTACCTCGGGGACCTGGGAGAGTGATGCTAGGTAACATAGGAGCATGTAAATCTATTATAAAAGCTTTGCTAACCCTTGGGGATGATTTTAGCCACAGTTGATGTTCAGATAGTATTTTAGTTTTGAAGGGATCATGAATAAGAGATCGCAGGATAACCTCAGAAGCACATTAGGGTTCTTGAACGCGTCTCCCACCCTAATAGAAAGCATTTGGATCAATATCAATCAGGACCTGGTCCCTCAGTCTCAGGAGGAAGGGATGGGCAAAGGCTTAGCCGTGCTCTGCTCTGTGAGCCAACGGGAGATGGGGGAGAGGACCAGGCCAGGAGCTGGAGAGGAGGTCACGGCGGGGCTGCTCTGTAGGGAACATTTACAACTCTTGGGTCCTGGTCACTCACCCGAAGTGTTCTACGGAGGCCCTCAAAGGCATACTGCCCTCAAAGGTCCCTCTGAACAAGAGCTCGCCCAGGCTCTGGCCAGAGAAGCTGTGCCCTCACCATCTATACCTCGTCTGTCTTTTAGATTTTATTTTATTTTTGTTTGGGGGCCATACCCAGCTGTGCTCAGGACTTATACCTTATTCTGCACTCAGGGATCATTCCTGGTGGTGCTCAAGGGACCGTATGTGGTGCTGGGGATCAAACCTAGGCCAGCCATGTGTAAGGCACGCGCCCTACCTGCTGCACTATCTTTCTGGCTATACAAAATACCATCAATATTATTGATACTTTTAGATACAATAGATACTATTAATTGGGGCTGGAGCAATAGTGTAGCGGATAGGACACTTGACCTGCACACAGCTAACCGGGGTTCAATCCCCAGCATCTCATATGGTCCCCCAAGAACTGCCAGGAGTAATTCCTGCGTGCAGAACCAGGAATAACCCCTGAACATCTCCAGGTGGGGCCCCAAAATGAAAGCAAAAGCAAACAAAAATAGATAATACTAGTATCTGTTAGATATGATACCTACATAGTAGCTAGGTATCTGTATGATACATACATTATATGATACATGTATGACATGGTGCATATGTTATGTGTTATATAACTATAATATGTAACACATTATTTTGGTGCTATAATATACTACATATCATAATATACAATATACTATGCTCCTGGTGGGGCTTAGGGGACCCTGAGGGGTGCCTGGGTGTGAACCTGGGTTGGCTATGTGCAAGGCAAGCACTCTCTCTGCCATGCTCTCTCCATTCATTGTTGCTGATTCTTAAATCACCTTATTTTCTTAGTTTTGTTTATGTTTGCTTATGATAACATGTTTGATCGGCTTAATCTGTAAACTCTAGAGTAGCTAAATTAAGGATGTGTTGGAGCAATAGCACAGCGGGTAGGGCGTTTGCCTTGCACGTGGCTGACCCGGGTTCGATTTCTCCATCCCTCTCGGAGAGCCCGGCAAGCTACTGAGAGTATCCCGCCCGCATGGCAGAGCCTGGCAAGCTACCCATGGCATATTCTATATGCCAAAAACAGTAACAACAAGTCTCACAGTGGAGATGGTACTAGTGCCTGCTCGAGCAAATTGATGAGCAACGGGATGACAGTGATACAGTGATGTATTAAGATATGTGTAGCACTGTAGCACTGTCATCCCGTTGTTCATTGATTTGCTCGGGCAGGCACCAGTAAATCTCTATTGTGACACTTTTTGTTACTGTTTTTACTTGTTACTTGTTGTTACCCATGGCATATAGAATATGCCACAGGTAGCTTGCTAGGCTCTGCCGTGCAGGCGGGATACTCTCGGTAGCATGCTGAGCTCTCCAAGAGGGATGGAGGAATCGAACCTGGGTCGGCCACGTGCAAGGCAAATGCCCTACCCACTGTGCTATCGCTCCAGTCCAAGACATATGTATAGATATATATTATCCATTAGCTCTATCAGACAGTATGCAGTCCTCTCCTTGAGAGTACAGGGGTCTGACTTTCCACACCCACATCAGCTGTCTTGCTTCCCGGGGTTTGTGTGGGATAGGGGGTGTGAGGCATAGGGGAAAAGCTATTCCTGGCTGGTAGGTTGGGAGACTGAATTGCACCTGAAGCCATTTCTTCTCTTTTCCTTCCTTCCTTTCTTGCTTTCCTTTTGGGTGTGTGGAGTTTCATGAACAGTATCCCCACTGTTCCTGAAAGCCCTGGGGCACAGCAATCACTCTTTTTCCCTCATAATAGATGGGACAGAACAAACCTTTAAAAGTCTAGAAATTGCGGCTGAAGAGACAGCACAGTAAGTAGATGCTTGTCTTTCATGCAGACAACCTGGTTTTGAACCCCGGCACCCCATGTGGTTCACCCAAGCACCACCCAGAGTGGTCCCTACCTGCAGAGCCAGGAATAGCTCCTGAGCATCGCTGGGTGTGATCAAAAGAAAATAAACAAAAAAAAAATTCTTAAAATCTCCACTCAATAGTGTCCCAGGTGATTCTGATGTACAGGGTTTGAAAATCATGTGTCTAATTATACTTGAGTAATATCATCTAGTTTTTCTCCTTTCTTTCCTCTAGGGAAATTTAAACCTTTTTTCCCCTCATGTTTGTTACTTTGTCTATTTAAAACTTTTTGCTTAGGCAATATAATTTACAAAGCTTCTAATAACAATGTTTCAGGCAATTCATGTTCTAATTCCAGCATCAGCATCCCTCTACCAATGACCCGTGATTTCTTCTCTCTCACCACCCCACGTCCTTAACAGACTCAGTGTTTGGTTTACTTGATGCATTTTGGGGTCACATATTTACAATAGTGTGAGCTTGGTGAATATACTTACCTCACTTTTACACCATCAAAACAGCTGAGGCCAAAACACACTGCAGAAAAGTCATCTGCATTTCTATGTTCATTGCAGCACTATGCACAATACCCAGAATCTGGAAACAACCCGAGCACCCAAGAACAGACGACTGGATAAAGGAACGATGGTATATCTACACAATAGAATACTATGCAGCCACCAGAAAATAACGAAGCCATGAAATTTGCATATGAATGGATGGATATGCAGAGTGAAATGAGTCAGAAGGAGAGTAACAACAGATACAGAATGATCGCACTTATTTTTGTGGAATATTACAAAAATAGTATGAGACTTGTACCCAAAGACAATAGACGACAGGCCCTTAGTTTGAAGCTTGCTACAAATGGTGCAGGGTGGGGGAAATTTGGGTAGACAAGTCTACTATGACAGTGATAGTGATCGCTGGAAATGATCACCCTTTCAGCTAAGTGCTGAAAGTCAGTAAGGAGACAAACACGGTAACCTTCAGTACCCATACTGCAAACCAGATGCCCAGAAGGAAAGGGAGAGAAAGAGAGGAAGAGAGAAAGAAGGAAAGTGGCTGCCACACAGGCAGACTGGTGGGGAGCGGGGGAGGGCGGCAGGAGGGGCACTGGGAACACTGGTGGTGGGAAACACACAGTGGGAAGGGATGGAGGGCGGAACATTCCGATCATGAACAACTTTCCGTGTATCTCACAGTGATCCCATTTAAAAATATGTAAAATATTTTTTCATTTTAATTACAAATAAATAAATGAGGGTTGGATTCTCAGAAAACAGCGACACTCATTTCTTTTCCCATAGCTCACCACCTGCTGAGGGCAGATGAGAAGCAGCTTTAGTTCAACCCCGAGGGAAAACCCCCGGGCTCCGGCTCCCTTTCACACCGTCCCTGATTGGACCGCCCCGAGGTTGAGATCGGTGGAACGCAACAACGGACTCGCTTGTGGTGACTCAAAGCGATCTCCAAGGGGCACTCACCCCCGTGCTGCCCATGATCAGAAACAGGGCAATATGGAAGCGCCCGAATCCGATGGTCTCCACAGCATCTTCTACAGTGAACGTCTTGGTCTCTAAGAAGGAAGCACAGAGGAAAAGCAACCATCTGGATGGGAAGAGAATGTGCGTGGGGGGCCATTACCAAGCTGATTCATGTTACTACATAGTTAACATACTAGTAACAAACACAATTACAAACTAGTAACTATGGGAGGGGGGAAGAGCATGGATCAGTCTTTTGAGGACTAGAGGCTTCCAGAACCATCTTACCTTTAGGCTGTGGCTCTGGGTTCCCCAGACTCAGCTTCCGTAGGCTAATGATGGTGACCGGCTCTGTCTGCTTGGATGCCATCTTCCAACGGGTTCGATTTCCCACTCAGCTTCCCCAGTTGTAGCTCTGAGAGAAGGGGGGTGGGGTGGGGAGAAGGAATGAAACATCACAAAGTGTATCTGCTTTAATCTTCACCAAAAAATCAGTAAAGCCCCTCTTATAGTTAATCACCATTTTACGCACAAGGAGGCTCTAACATGAGGAGGCCAAATGGCCAGTCGAGAAGATGACAGCATTGGCTAGTCACCAACCCTGAGTCAGGGACCCTGGACAGTTTGATCACGAGCATCATGTGATAGGAAGGACAATGGCTTTGGGCGCAAAGAGATCGTCCCTTCCATGGACATGGTCTGCAACGCACTTCCCACAGAGCGTCTCCATTTGAGTTGGACAGAACACTTGCAGCCCTTCCATTTGGTGTTCAAACCTGGAAAGGAGTTCAACCTTGGCAACCCAAGGAAAATAAAAACAAAAAGTCAAGGATGGAATTAGTGAAACGGTATCAAATGACTTCAAGACACAATCCCGATCACGATCACGAAATCCCATTAATCACCGATTTCTCGGGCGGGCTCAGTAACATCTCATTTCGTCCTTTCCCTGAGATCTTAGAAGTCTATCTCGACTCGTCCTCCTAACGATGTTGCACTGGGGGCTCTTCAGGGTCAGGGGAATGAGATCCAGCTTGTTACTGGATTTTGGATATGAATACACCATGGGAAGCTTGCAAGGCTGTCCCATGTGGGCAGGAAACTCTCAGAAGCTTGCCAGTTTTTCCCAGAGGGAAAAGTAGGTGAAAGATATTGTGCAGCCACAAAGCGGCCGCATGCTTCTAAGAGCTTGCTTTTAAGTCTCTCTCTGGATGTTGGCTGTTGACAGGATTACACACACCTGGGTTCCTCTACCGGTACCTTCATGCATGAGGCCTGTCCGAACGAACGTGTGGAGAGTGGCCTCCGGCATGGCTGTAGCTAGGTTCCGGTGGTCTTTGGCCGCCGGGAGCTCTGCTCGGGGTGGGGAGGGAAGCTGGAGCCCATCCCCTCCGAGGGGCCCCGGGGAAGACAGCCAGGCGTGCAGGCAAGAGATTCATTAATTTAATTTAATCCTTAACAGGACAAACGAAAATCCTAATCTGTTCTCAGTAGTTATGTGAGTGCTAGTAATAGTGATATCTGGGATATCTACAGCTGAGAATAAAACTGAGATGTGAGAGGCGACACAGGGGTAATGGTGCTAGCTTTAAGGTGACGCTGTGTGCAACAGCAAACCCAGATTTGACCCCTGGTCCCATATGTGATGCCCAGGCCACTGATAGAAGTGACCCCTGAGAGCAAAACCAAGATTAAGCCCTGAGTACTGGCGGCTCAAAAACCAAAGCAACTTAACAAACAGGACTGGAGAGATAATCCAGCAGGGAAGATGCTTGCCTTGCACACAGCTGACCTAGGTTCAATCCTTGGCACCAACCTATAGCACTCCAAGCCCACCAGAAATTATCCCTGAGCACAACTAGGTATAGCCAAAAACTAAAAACAATAAAAAAGTAATAGATGAGTTTGTCTAAATTATATTTGATATGTGTCAAAATATTATTAATGTTGTTTTATTTTATTATTTAATACTGGCAATAATTAATATTACCATTATTTTCATTGGCATAAGTATAATTAGCTATATACAAATGTTTTTGTAAGTTTAATGGTACAATCAAATAATTGAAGCATAAATAATATTAGTATGATTACATGGATAGTAATACATGTTATAAAATAAAAGCAAGGAAGTAGTTCCGTTAGTGTTATTTGGAACCATGAAAAGGGGGAAAAGGCCTAAAGGTTCAAAAAATCCAATAAAAGTTGATAATATTCATTTTGAATTTAGAATTTCAATGCAAAGGTTTACATATTTTATATATACATCCTCACACCATCCACTGAACAAGCCTAGAAAAATGACCGAGGGATACATCTAGAGCTCAGATTTCTTCCTGTTTTTCTGAGAGACACCAATTCAGCTTAGGAAAACGACAAATCCCGGATCTGGGGCAGGAAAGGTACTAACTGTGCCTGGAAGTCTTGTTACACCCGAAGGCAAGAACACCGCAATACTCCTGGTGTTATGACATGATTCTACTTGAAAAGGCTGCCATTGCCAAAGATGGGACGACTTGGGACCAGAGAGATAGTGCGGGAGGTATAGTGCTTGCTCTGCACACATCTGACCTAGTTAGGATCCCTGAGCACTGCCAGGAGTCACTCCTGAGCAGAGCTAAGAATAGCCTCTGAGCACTGCCAGGTGTGTCCTAAACCCTGCTACCACCCCCCAAAAAGATGGGATGACTTGAACGTAAAGAAGAATGAGGGCAAAGAATCAGAACCCAGTAAAGATATTAAAGCCCACCAGTTAGGGGTCCGAGCAATAGCACAGTAGGTAAGGCATTTGCCTTGCACGAGAATCAACCCAGGTTCAATCCCCAGCATCCCATCTGGCCCCCTGAGCCCCACCAGAAGTGCTCCCTGAGTGCAAAGCCAGGAGTAAGTTGTGAGCACCGCTGGGTCTGGCTCAGGAACAAAAACAAACAAAAAAAACCCCATCAATCAAAGTAACACTAAAGTAAACATCTCAGTGTTCACTTTTGGAGACTAAGAGATCAACTTATTATTGTGAATAAAGACAGTTGCCTTTTTTTTTTAGTTTAGTTATTTTGGGGGTCACACCCAGCAGTGCTCAGAGGTTGCTCCTAACTCTACACTCAGGAATTACTCCTGGCTCGGGGAACCACATGAAGTGGCATTAGGATTTTTCATGGCTCTAACTGATAAAATCTATCCCTCTTTTAGGAACGTTTTCCATCAGCACCTTGAATGTTCTCGCTGATGACCATTGCTTACACCCATCATTTGGCTAGAAGTTGCAAAATTGTGATAATTTAACACTTCCCATTTGCACTATGAGCTGAAATTAAAGAGTAATTTTTATTCACCCACTGTTTGTCTAGGCTAGAATACAATTTGTGTAAAAAAGATAAGATCATTTCCTATGGGGTTGGAGTGACAGTACAGCGGGCAGGGAGCTTATCTTACATGCAACTAACCAGGGTTCAGTTGTTGGCAAAACATATGGTCCCCCACACCCCACCAGGAGTGATCCGTGAGCACGGAGCCAGGAGTAAGCCCTGAGCACCACTGGGTATCCGCGCGCACGCTTGCGCGCACACACACACACACACACACAGAAATCTTAATGCCACTGAAAGAAGCACTCTGATAGGATACAATGTGTTTCCTGCTGAAGTGCAATAGGAAATCTCTATCCCTACCACAGTCTCATAGGGAAAAAACCTGAACTTCAGTGATCGTTCAATTTATTAGGGCATTTGCCTTGCACGCAGCCAACCGTGTTCAATCCTCAGCATCACATATGGGCCCCTGAGGTTTGCCAGGAATGATCCATCAGTACAGAACCAGGAGTACACCCTGAGTGTCACCAAGTGTGGCCCCAAAACAAAATAAAAAAAAAAAACAAGAAACAGAACCTGAAACTGGTCAAGCCCTTGCTCCAATGATAAATTTATAAAGGGATGAAAACATAATTAAATACACTCTGGATTCAAGAAGAAAGACCCAGAATGTGGGAAGTTGTATCAGATAAATGAGCTCATGGTTCAATAAATAAATGGCAAGGGTTAAAGGGAAATGAGAACCTAGAAAAGAAAAGAAACATATCAAGCGAAGAAATGAGTTGACCTTCTTTGGCTCCTCATTTCCACACAACTGTGAAGAAGCCAGAAAGCGGAGAGAGAAAATCAGGAAATGAGGCTATTAAAGAATTACTGGAGGCATCATTAGGTGTGACATTGTGGTGATGGAAGTAAAGAAGAATCCTGATGTCAGAAATACATACTGAAACATTCACATATTTAAGTGATAGGGTGCCTGGGGGTCCCTTTTAAATAACTCACTGGTAGTCTTGAATAGGGAGCCGGAGATGCAAAAGGACTTATAAGTGAATGACAAATAGCCTTATAAGTGTATTGAAGGATGCTGTATAGTTAGTTTACTTTATTATCCTGGGTCTTCGGAGCACACCTAAAAAAAAAATAATGACAAAACAAAAAATAGCTGGAGAGATAACATAGGGGGTAAGGTGCTTGCATGTGGTTGACCCAGGTTCAATCTCTGGCACCCCAGATGGTCTCCCGAGTAACTCCTGCAGTGATCCCTGAGCACAGAGCCAGGAGTAAGCACTGAGCATCCTGCTGACAAAATGAGGTGGTGAGAATAGCAGAATCAGATCCCCACAATGTGAGAGTCGCCCCAGGGCGGCCGTGCAGAACACAAGGACACTGCTGTTTGCTTAGAGCCAGCTCTCTGGTCGGTCGAGGCAGGGACAGTCTGGCAGGCGTCGTCCAAAGGAGTCTTTAACCTCGACACCAAAGATAACATAAAAACAACCCTACCAAGGTATTATGTTTCCTTAAAACACTGTCACTGCGACACAAATATTCTCAGATGGGAGATGGATCCAGAAGGTTCAAAATAAGCCCATGAAACCCCCCTCCCCCAGGGAGACCATGGAAAAGCACAAAATAATTGTTATTTTCACCAAGCATAAAATGTAAAAATAATTGTTCTCAGCCCATAGGAAAATCTGAGAACCCAAGAGACCAATTGTTGTAGATTTTCCAGTGCTTCCTCTCAAGACATTGTCTAAACTTCCTTTCCAGGGATATTCTTCATCTGGTAATTAAAAAAAATAGCAGGGGGAAATCATCTTTTGACCATGAAGAGGACTATACAGCATATTAAAACTGCTACGAGGACTGGAGCAATAGTACAGCAGGTGGGGCACTTGCCTTGCATGTGGCTGACCCAGGATCAATCTCTGGCACCTCATACAGTCCCCTGAGTACCTCCAGAAATAATTCCTGAGTGCACATCCAGGAATATGCCCTGAGCACTGCTGGATGTAGCCAAAAATAAAAACAAAGCAGAAGTAATGTAAATCCAGGAGCAGAATTAAAACCTGAAAGTGATTGTGAATCTTTATAGAATTAGAGAATCAAACAATCTCACTTAGTGGAGAAATATTTTTCAAAATTATAAGTTTTTCAAACTCATAAGTCCACCTTACCAAAATGCTACACAATAAGTTCATTCATTTCCATCATCAATGTACATCATCTTCATGACTCCTAAACTCATTTAGAAGTCTAAACTCTGTGATATCCAGTGAGTCTTTTGCTTTCTGTACTGAACAGCAAGACTAGCCCGGGAATTGCTATCGAGTAGGACAGTTTAATCTGATGTGTTTAATCAGGGTGTTTCCACCTGATCCTATAGCTCTATCTTCCCCCTCTCATCAGCAAAGAGGTGATACTGGTAAAGTTTATTTCTCTTGAATGAAATCTAATTAGAAAACTGTGATCTCACAGAGCAGACTCTTCCGACTGTCTCTGTACTAGGAAGAAAATTAAAATGGAGTCCACAGGGCTCTAGACAGCCAATGAGGCCAAGGAGGGATCACTCTTCTTGGTTGGAACAGGCCTCTCGAGACACGAATGTCATCTTTGCATTAACATTTGCTTTCCCATGAACAATATTTGCAGCAGCCTAATAAAAGGCTGTTTATACACTTTCAGGTCTAGAGTCAATATTGGAATGAAACAAAAGCACTTGATTTTGGTTTCATGACAGAAAGGGAATGTAACTGCTCCCAACAGTGACACAGGAGAAGTAGGTGTGACCAATGTGGATGGTGAAAGCCAGGGAGGAAAGTTAGAGAGACCGGATCACGAGATCATAAGATGTGAGTTCCACGTGCACCATGCACTATTGCAGAAATAACTGAGATTAACTTTTTTTAAAAAAAGAACAATTTTAAGAACTATAAAATAATCCCTAAGTTGGGGCCGGAGCGATAGCACAGCGGATAGGGCATTTGCCTTGCACATGGCCGACCCAGGTTCGATCCCCGGCATCCCATATGGTCCCCCAAGCACTGCCAGGAGTAATTCCTGAGTGCAAAGCCAGGAGTAACCCCTGAGCATCGCTCGGTGTGACCCCAAAAAGCAAATAATAATAATAACAACAACAACAATAATAATAATAAAAGTAATCCCTAAGTAAATAAAAAGGCACCCAGGCAGATTTTTATTTCACATTGTGCATAGACAGGTGAGAATCCCATCACAGTGATTGACTATGGAGAAAAGGGACAAGAAGTCAGAATCTGAGTGAAAGGGCATGAATAACTGCACAAGTATGAACAGAGACAAGTGGGGTGTCCACGGCCAGCAGCTTCAGCGCCCCAGAGCCTGAGAGTCTATGAAAACCTCAGCTAAGGACTTTGCAGCCACTTACTCCACTTTGTGAAAAGTAAGGAGGAACATTCATGGCACAGAATCAGTGAGGGCTGCAAACCAGCTCCCCTTTCCACTTCCCTTCCGAGAGCCCCTTAGTACCTGCCCATCCAGGCCTGGCATCCATATTTTTCCCGCCTTCCCAATGACTCTCAGGCCAGGAAGGGGGTGGTGTGGAGGACCCCAGCATTGAAACATTTGGATTCTGGTACAATGATCCCTTTCAACACCCCCTGCAGCCCCCACCACCAAAAACCATGGTTCCATGTCTAGCTGCCACGAAGACGCTAGAGATAGTTGAATGCACGTGAATAAAGAAGGGACTCGAGCACTGGCAACTCCAGACATCCCCGCTCCCACACCTACCGGTGTTCTAGGAAAGCTTTATTGGGTAGCCACTCCTCAATTTATTTATTTATTTATTTATTTACTTATTTACTTATTTTTTGCTTTTTGCTTTTTGGGTCACACCTGGCTCGATGCACAAGGGTTACTCCTGGCTCTGCACTCAGGAATTACCCCTGGCGGTGCTCAAGGGACCATATGGGATGCTGGAAATCGAACACGGGTCGGCTGTGTGCAAGGCAAATGCCCTACCTGCTGTGCTATCGCTCCAGCCCCTCAATTTATTAAAAATTCCCAGCTCCCCCCCACAAAGTCTTTGAATTGCCCCAACACACACACACACACACACACAAAGAGCCGACCAAACACACACTGAACACAGTTTTTGATTTTCACTTGAGTAAGTTAGAAAAAACAAAATGGCAGCGTAAAGGCAAGAAGTCATCATGGTGGTTTTGTAATTAGTTGCATTATTGTGAAATCCTTTTTGGTAGGCTAAATCTACTGAGAGAGTTTCGTGCCCACATGGGAGAGACTGGCAAACTCCCCGTGGCATACTCATTCATATGCCAAAACCAGTAACAATGATGAGTCTCATTCCCCTGACCCCGAAAGAGCTTCCAATGCGGCACCATTGGAAAGGATGAGTAAAGAGAGACTTCTAAAATCTCTGGGCTAGGACGAATGGAGACGTTACTGAGACCGCTCAAAAAAATTGACGATCAATGGGATGATGATGATGATGATGTTGTAAAAATGGAAATTTTCTTCTGTTTTCTCTCCATTGGCAAAGACAGGTCCTAATAGTCCTTTAGTAAAAGGGGAGGGTGTGAGGTGAAGAGGGACTTCCTTCCTGCAAGAGCCAGTTTCATGCTCCTAACTGATGGCATGTTGAAAAGCATTTTCCAAAACATGTGTTTAGGCTGCATACCCTTGCATATGATGATCCCAGTTCAGAAGATCTCATTTAAACACACACCTAGGTGGAGATCTCCAGAAAGATATTGCCTAAAATGGCGTTTTGTCATTCAATAAATCTTTGTTGCATACAGCAAATCTTTGTTGTAAATCTTTGTAGTATACAACTCTGGATGTAACAATAAAAGATAATGAAAAGTTTCTTTTTTTCTAAAGAATGGAATCCCAGGACGAGAGAGATAGTACAGGGATTAAGGCACTTGCCTTGCATGGGAATGACCCAGGTTCATGCCAAAACTACTACAGTGGTTTGTCTTTATGGCATGTGTATTCTGTCATGATTCCAAAAATTCAAAGAACAAGTAAAAGTATGTTTACACACACACACACACACACACGCATACATATACTTGCATACACATACACACACATTCTTTACCCAGTGAATATTTATAATAAATATAAACCATCACTTATTTATATGAGAAAGAAAAAGACCCTGGGGCTAGAACAACAGTACAGCAGGTGAGTTGCTTGCCCTGAACTCTACCAACTCAGATTTGATCCTTGACTCTGCAGACAGTTTCCCAAAACACCACCAGGAGGTGTTTTGAGCACAGAGCCAGGAGCAAGCCCTGACCACCACTGAGCATGGCCCCAAACAAACAGGAACTAAGATCCCAATAGGCTCTGTGGGGAAATTCTATGGACAGGAAATTTATGCATGATATTTAAATGATAGGCACAACTAGAGAATTATTCATCTTCTGTAATAACTTACAAACTGCCAGTAATGAGAACTCTTTAAGTATCACTTGATGCTTATTAAATTAGCCACCTGAGGGGGAAGAGGGAAGAAAGGAGGAGGGAGGAGGAGGGAAGAGGGGTTGAGGTGGGAGGAGAGAGGTAGGAGGCAGACAGAAAAGAAGGCAGGAGCGGGGAGGAAAGGGAGGCCTAGCAGAGCAAGACTAAATGGAATGATGGTTTCAACTGCTCAGCTCCCTGGTCTGGGAACAGAATGAGACCCAGCTGCCGGGATCGCTGACTTACTGTGCTCCCCCCACCGTCCTCCCTGGGACCCTGCTGGTGGGGTGTGTGTTGACCAGGGGAGGCTTACTTGGGGGGGAGGGAGACGCACTCCAAAAGCCTTTCCTGGCCCTTCCTCTTCTTCCTCCTGACTCCTCCCCGCCCCACCCCCACCTCCACCTGGGGGTTTGGATGGAAGCCACAAAAAGCGGAGCATCTACAGGGTCTGAGCCACAAAGTTCAAGTGGGCAACGCGCCCTGGACTATGAGTCCCCACACAGGGTGTCCCCAGGAAGCAACCTAGAAACCACGGAGAGGGCGAGTGTGATTCTCTTCTGATGGGGTGGTGGTGATGGTGGTGGTGGTGGTGGTGGTGAGGTCACACCTGGTGGTGCTTGGGGGCTACTTCCGGCTTTGTACTGAGGGGGCAGCTATGTTCCTGGGGCCACGCAGTGCTGGTGAGGACTGAGCTAAGCCAGCAGTATGCAAGGCAAGGGCCTTGACCTCCCCTCTCTCCCTCTGTCTCTCTCTCTGTCTCTGTCTCTCTGTCTCTCTCTGTCTCTGCCTCTGTCTCTCTCTGTCTCTCTCTGTCTCTGTCTCTCTGTCTCTTTGTCTCTCTCTCTGTCTCTCTGTCTCTGTCTCTGTCTCTGTCTCTGTCTCTGTCTCTGTCTCTGTCTCTCTCTCTCTCTCTCTCTCTCTCTCTCTCTCTCTCTCTCTCTCTCTCCCTCCCAGTTGTTAACTGAGAAGTTTGCCGTAAGGATTAATGAGACAGTGTTCACATATGACACTGCAAAATCAACCCTCACAGGAGTCTAGCGTCAGGAGAAGTTGCCTAGGTATGGAAGAAACAAATGCACCAGTTTCTATTTCCCTATGACACAGAACGTTCTTGTTTGTGCCCTATTCGCACATGCAGGGTCTTTGACACGGGGTTCCTTTTGCAGAGGTACAGAGGTGTTGGCGGGGGACTGTTAGTTATTACAAGTCTAGTGTTCACATGTACACATCATAATTACACATCATACACATCGTAATTCAAATGATTGAGAGAACACGTCAACACTAACACAAGATTCATAGTTTGGGAAAATATTCTTCTAGTATTTTCTACACATTCAGCCAAAGGTTTACACAAAGAGGAGTTTTCACAAGAAAGAGGCCAAAATGTTTCAGAGGTGGAAGTGAAAAACATCTCTAAGAGATGCTGCTTGTATCAACTCTGAAATGGAACACTGGAAAAACTGAGTTGGCATTTCTGTTCTTTGGTTCTTGAAGCCATTCTAAACCCCTTTAAACTTAGGAAGGGGGTGGGGGGAAGATGCATTGACTGGTAGGTGGATGGGTGGGTAAGTGTACGAACGGGTAGGTGGGTCGGTGAGTGTATGAATGGATGACTGTGGGTGGGTGAATGGATGAATGGGTGGGTGGTTCAGATGAGACAAATAATCATACAGATCAAGAAAAATGGGAAATATGGTCTGTATCTATAGTCCAGTGGGTAGAGTGCTCGACATGAATGCAGCTGACCCACGTTTGATCCTCGGCACCACATATGGTCCCCTGAGCACTGCCAGGAGTGATCCCTGAGCAAAGAGCCAAAAGTAAACCCTGAGCAGCACCAGGTGGCCCCCCAAAAAAAAACAAGAAAAAAGAAAATAGGAATAATCAGAGGAAGAATGTTTTACATCTCACGCCATTAGTTCCTTAAGGATGAAAGGAGTAACCACACTAAAGAAAAAGTGCTGGAGAAAGTGTCAAAGACTGCTATAGGAGCTTCCCTCTGAAACTCAAAGGTACAAATTAATTCTAATTTCAAGCTTCGTTAAAACAAATGTTATGGCACTGATGGGTCATTTTTCTATTTATTTTACTTTAGTGTGGAGGGGTTTCTCCTGGAGGCCTTTAGGGGACCACATGCAATGCTGGGGACCAAATCGGTTTGGCCATGTGCAAGGCAAGTGCCCACTATTCTATCTCTCTGGCCACGATGGGACACTCTACTCAACTGCATGTTGCTTTTGGTTTTGATTAGTGGGGGGTGGGTAACAATACCAAGTGGTACTCAGGACCTACTCCTGTCCTGGTGCTCAGGAGTCCCTCTTGGCAGTACTCTGGGCACCATGCAGTCCTGGAGCTCGCCCAATCTCCTGCACACCAAGCCTGCACACCAAGCCTGCACTCAGCGCACCCAGCTCTCTCCCCAGCCCCTCACGTGTATTTAGCTCCACTGATTTTCTTTATAGCAAAGTAGAGCTGGACAGACGGATGGTGTGTGATAGAACTTATTTTGCAAGCCCACCAGGGGAGAGAATGACATTTTCATACTCTACTTGCCTTCGGCCTAGCATTCATGATCAAACCCTCAAGACCTGCAAGAAAAATAAATTCAGCCCCACGCTGCCCGTCGGACTTTCTTACCTCTGCACACGTCCTGGGAGGGAAGTTCTCCAGATTCAGGCTTTTTCACTCTCCTCTACCATAGCCAAGTCTCCCACAGACGTCGGACCCCGGGGGCCTCTTGAGGGTTTCTAGATTTCTCTTCCCCAGAAGCCCAGGCCCCAGGTCTGGTCTTCTCTGGGCTCGGTTTCGTGAACAGGATTCTTTAAGGAGCAACCTTGTGTCTGGAGTAAGTGAATGACACCCTGGGAACACCTCCTTCTCGGCAGCCCTTTACCCGATCCCTTTTTAAAGGGGAAATTACGTCTCTCGTGGAGACACAAAGAGGCTGTCTGATCTGGGGGAACCAGTATTTTGTTCTCAGGTAAGGGGTGCGGGGTTCTGAAAGGGCAGGAGTGGAGATCGGGTGCAGAGGGAACTTTTCTAAGCTTTTCCTCTCCCCACTCCCCGTTTAGAATTCAAGGATAAAAGACTCACAATCCACCACAGCGGCACCTATTTTTAAGCCAGGGCTAAGAAGGACAGAGATGATCTGAGACCCTTGAAACTGCCCAGTGACCTTTGGTGATGACCTGGATGATGCGAGTTTTAACACAGTTCTCTCCCTCCCTCGTCAGCTCTCACCAGGGAAGACCTTCAACCATCGCCACAAGCAGGGCATGAGATCATGGCCACCCCTGGACCACGAGGACATCTTGTTCTCGGGATCATTTTGTCTTTGATTCATGAGGTGAGCCTTTGTGCCTGAACTGGTGCATGGGGGAGGCACCCATGACCTTGGCATAAGGGAGACCAGAAGTAGTATCCTTGGGTTGGAGCAGGAGTGTATTTTTAATTTTTTTAATATTTATTTGTTTTTAAATTTTATTTAAATTTTATTTTAATAAGCTTGTTCACACTAATTAATTACAAGGAATGTTTTTCTAAGCCCCCGTCGACCCCACCACATGGACAGGCAGGTGGGAGGACAAGGGAGACTCAGCTAAAAGGTCGCTTTGGTGTTTGGTTGGATCTTCCGGAATCTTCCTGAGAACAAGATCTTCCGAGAAAGCTTGGTAAGTCATAAAGTACTACACTGACGAGACAATAACGTCATCCCACCAGCCAGGTTTGCCTGGCATTACAATCAACCTGGACAGAGGTTCTTCAGACAAATAATAGTCAGGGACCCCTATGGGCCAATCCAAGTACCGTGAGACAAGACTTGAGAGTATCCAAAGGTAGAACGTCTAATGGCCTCTTTTCGTTTCTTTTTTTTTTTTTTTTTTTGCTTTTTGGGTCACACCCAGCGATGCTCAGGGGTTACTCCTGGCTTTGCACTCAGGAATTACTCCTGTGGCAGTGCTTGGGGGACCATATGGGATGCCGGGGATTGAACCCGGGTCGGCTGCGTGCAAGGCAAACACCCTACCCGTTGTGCTATCGCTCCAGCCCCAAATGGCCTCTTTTCTGGAGCCCATTTCTGGAATCGTTTTCTAGAACTTGCTCAAGCCTATAAAGCTTTTTCCTGTGCCTCCTGCCTACTGCTCAGTGAGTGGAGACAGCCGCCATGACACCAAGCGGTCACATCATGACATTCCAGGGGGCTGAGAGAAGCAGACACACCCCAGGCCCGGGTGCCAACAGGGCCCACTCTCCATTCCTCCTCACCTGGGGTAAGACTCCCTGAGAAAGTTCCAAGCTGCGTCCAGCTTAGCCCCAGACAAGGAAAAGAGGTGTGTGAGGAAGGAGGAAATGAGGGGATACAATGAGCATGACCCTCCTCCCAGATTAGTTTCAGTAACGCCATTGTTCGGCCTCAATCAGTCATGCTAAAGTTTACAAAACAATGTTGAGGAAAGGCACCTTGAAGGCAAACACGGAGCACCCCCACCCCGAGTTTATTTCCTTCAATACTGCAAAAAGGATTACAAGAAGCATCGACTTGAGCCTCCCCTGCCTCAGCCCGCCCCCCCAATTTCTCTCAAACATTTTAGAAGTGGATGATGAAGACTCCCCCCGCCCGCCCCCCCCCCACCCCCTCGAGGCTGAAACTCATAGCCAACACAGCTTCTCTGTGACACGAATGAGTTGAGTCCTATAAGAAATCGAGGCTTAGCCTTCAGGTAAGACGTGGCTTCCTGTCCCCGGTGGGCCGAGAACAATCGCTCCATTGATGGGCTGGCGTGAAAGGCAAGACTGACGCCTCTGCACGGAGCCAGGCGGCTACTCCTCTGCCGTCCCGTCCAGGATGAGTTTAAAGGAGAAGGGAGAAAACTTGTAGCCAGCCCCGGCGTAGAACTTGTTCTGGAACTCCACCCTGTTGTTGGAGGGCGAGAGAAAGGGGATGGACCCGTCAGCTGGAGGCGGGTGGGGCCGGGAGGAGCGGAGTGTTGGGTAAATTCTAGCACAAGCCTGGCAAGTGTCAGGAAACTTCTAAGGCTTCTCTCAGTGCTTCGTTCCCTCCTTGCTCTCATTAGGCCTCTGCCTGGGGTCCCACAGACGACAGAAGAGCCCCTCCTCCTCTTCCTCCTCCCTCCCGCTGACCTGTCCCCACAACAGCAAAGAAGCCCTCGCTGTGCAGCCCTGTCCAGTGGGCAGAGGGGAGGGGGGCAGTACCAGGCTGGACCTGGTTTCTCTGCACACCCTGACTTCACACGAGGGGTTACCGTGACCGTGGCAGAACCTCGGCTTCTAGCTTTCCCACGGACAGAATGGGCATGGGGAGATGCTCCTTTGTGTCCGCTGGCTGATGGGGGTCCTCGGATGCCAGGGGAGAAAAGGGGTGAACCCCCGGTCCCAAGGCTGGGGTGACTGAGAGTCCCACAAGGCTGGGCAGAGCAGCCGTTCAGAGAGAGGGAGCAGACGGGAGCACGGGGCGGGGCGGGGGTGGTTGGAGGGACACAGTCTGCCCCGCTACAGGCTCGTGCCAGCACACCTGGAATCTGCAACTGAAAACCGACTTGGGATTTAAAACAGAAGCTGTAGGTTCTGGAGTGATAATACAGCGGGTCCCAAACCGGGTTCAATCCCTGGCACTCCGTGTGGCCCCCTGAGCACGACTGAGAGTGATCCTGAGCACAGAGAAACTTCTGAGGATCACAGGGTGTGACCCCAAAACAAAATAAGACCAGAAGCTGTGACGGCCCACAGGGGACTGCGTGAGCATCCTCCCATCCTCCGTGCCGCGGAAGCCTTCTCCACATCCCACCTCAGTTCTCTGTGCTAATGGCAGGATGCCTAGTGCAGCCACGGTCCAAACCCCCAGACCAGCCTGGCGTGGCCTCCCTAGGCTGACTCCAGAGCTTGGTTTTCCTACCAGCAGTAGACCTGGTCCCTTATTTTGGAACCAACTGCAATAAGAAATGAACAGGTGCAAAATGAGGAAGTGGGGGCTGGCAGGGAGGGGCAGGGAGACAGTCCAAGGGGGGAGGCACTTGCCTTGCAGGTGGCTGTTCGATCCTCAGCACTGTATATTGTCTCCTAAGCACTGCCAGGAGCAAGCCCATCCCCTGCCACCACCAAAGACTAACAAAAATAAATAGATATAAATTTCAAGGGTGTGAATGGGAAGTAACAGGGATTTGAGGCAGCCGTTGTGTACCTGTGACCGGTCCCCAGTTAATAGGCTCATTCCAGAACCACGTTCTGGAACACTGCTTCCTTCAATACCAGTGAGGTGCTTTGTGCTCGTCACTGGGAGCACGAGATGTTGAAAAAACCAAAAAGATGTTGTTCGAGGACTTGCTGCGTCGATGTATATTCATAGACATGTGTATATGCATATGCATAGCCCATCGTTTAGAACTGCACCAACAGCTGGCTACACCGAGGCTCCAAAGAGACAAGTAAGTTGCTAAATGTCACACCACACACACCACAGGGGAATAGAAGCCAGCTGGCCAGCCCCGCACGCCAGCCTCCCGCTCCCGAGCACTGGGAGACCTTCCGGGGGAGCTCGCCTTACCAGTGCAGCCGCAGGGCGTGCAGGAACGCAGAGAGACCCTCCATGATGAGGAGGATGGCCACGGTCAGCACAGCGAAGATGGCGAAGATGATGAAGACCCCGATGAGGCCTCCCCAGCCTCGCTGGCGCAGGCCAATGTTCATCACCATGGTCCAGAGCACCTCGGACAGTTCTGCAAGAAGTAAGAGACACGGTGTCCAGCATGGGACTTCTGGCCAGGACGGATGGCCTTTACACTCTCACCCTGACTCTACACCCCTGGAGAGCCGACCACTCTAGTTCCAGGAGGGGATGCAGTCCGTGTGGCAGTCCAGTACCGGCACAGAACTGTCCCCCCCCCCCAGAAGCTCTGTTTATGATGAAGGAGCTTTCATAAGACGGAAGTCTGTGGCAGCGTATTTTTCGCCAATGGAAGCAAATCACCTCCAGCTACTGGTAGCGAGAATATAGCCACGTGACATGTTTCCCCAAGGAAACAAAACATACCCCTCAAAAGCAAGTAAAATGGCCATATCTGAACTCAACATGTATGTCATATCCACCCCTCAAATTCACACTGGAGTCAGAATCCCAAGCATTGGTGTTTGGAGATGGAGCCCTTGGGAGATTAGAGGAGGACATGAGGGCAGAGTGGTCAGGGTGAGACTGGCGGCTACCCCGGAAGAGACACCAGAGGGTCGGTCCATCTTGGAGTTTCCACCCCCCTCCCCCCACCTTAGTGACTTTCAACGTGTGTCCAGGGGCTAGAGAGATAGTACAGCATGTGGGGCATTTGCCCTGCACACAGCTGACCTGGGTTCACTCCCCAGTATTCCATGTAGTCCACCAAGTACAGCCAGGAGTAATTCCTGAGTGCAGAACTGGGAGTAACCCTTGAGCATTGCTGCTGGGTGTGACCCCGAAACAAAACAAAACAAAACAAAATCCAGGAGCCCAAATTGGAGCCAAGTCAAAGACTGTCGGGTTGTGGGGAGGAGCAAGCAGAGCTCTGGGGAACAGCCTGGCCTCAGCGAAACAGATGTGACAACAGCGTGTATTCCAATGGTTCTAAAGCTGCTGCAATTTCGGGGATGGTTGTTTCTGAGACATTTTCTAGCCTAGATGAACACAGTAAGCCAACTGCTAAGACCCCAGAGAAAGCCATGGCATACGCATGTCAAAAGGCAGGCCTGTCGCTCAGCTCAACGGACGGAACAGGAAGCAGAACATAAGTCAATCTCTTTATTGTTTTCCCGCCAACAAAGGTAGTTTGTTAGCAGAAAAAACAGTCACCTGCCCGCCCCCGCCCCCTCTCCTGCAATAATCATCATGGAAACAGACTTTATTCAAAGGTCAGCATCTTCCTGTTTAAAACTATTGTTCGAAAGAGATAATCCTGGATTATCTAGGTAATTCTATGCTAACCACTAATGTCTGTATAAGAGGAAAGAAAATGTTAAGAGAAAAAGGAGATAGGATGAGAGGAACAGAGTTTGACAGGGGAACTCCAAGCCAAGGAATGTAGGTGGCCTCTGGAAACTAGGAAAGATAAGAAAATGGGCTCTCCACTGGAGCTTCTAGAAAGATCACAGCCCTGCTTACACTTTGATTTGGAGACTTTAGTCTCTAGAGTCATAAGATGGTAAATCTGTGCTGTTTTAAGCTATTTGTCATAGCAGTAATGGGACATGGACAAGAAGTGACTATTGCAGCCCTAGAAAACCGGACCCACTGAGAAAGATCCCCCTCCTGAGAAAGACACACCATCCTTTCACCAAACATGCCAGAGGTGCCCGGGGAAGGCCTGTTCCCTGCAGGTACAATGCATCTGACGGGGACTCCAAGGAGCAGCTCACTCACGTGCATGTGCCAGGCTGAGGGCCCAGAGCCGCAGGTAGGAAGCCGTGTTCGAGATACAGCCCAGGCAGTACTCAATGGTGTGGATAGCTTGATGCACAAAGACGTCTCCAAAGTTGAACTGCAGGAGAGAATTTTAAGTGTTACCTTCATCAGATCCTTTCTGTGCAAGAGGCAGAAGAACCAATACACAGATGAGTAAGACCTGTACTTTCCTAGGGAAATGTTGAGCTAAGGGGAAATAAATATGAATGTACCAGTGGGAAGTGAATGAATAGGAAAGAGAATCACATCTCTTGGTGTGTGCTCACAATCCCATATTCCCAGGAAGAGTTGGGAAAAGTTCAGGAGAGCCAGCCATGACACATTATTTCCTATACTCTCCCCTCCTGGTCATGATCTCTTACTCCATCATACCCCAAACCCATAATCCCAATACAGCTTTGTCTGGGAAAGAGATTTCTGACCTCGTGTGAATTTCTCTTCATTGAGAATCCCCAAAGAACCCAGGGATGTGGAACTTATTTGGCGAGCCAGTCAAGAAAAGACCCCTAAGACAGAATCCTTTTCCCAAAAGTCAAAGAAGGGACATGGGGGACATGGGGTTAGATAAGGAACAAGCACCATTACTCATCTCTTTCTCCAGTGTCCACACCCTTGAATTGTCCCTCACACTGCACCAAGTACTGCAAACAACTCTCAATGGGAGGACCAGGGTTCCCACGAACCTCAGTCAGCATAAGAGTTTTACAATGATGGATTTACCCAGAGGATCAGGCCCATGTTCCAACTCAGCAGGAAGCAGCCTAGAAGATGAGACCTTTGCCCCGGCTCTAAGAATAAGGGTGTGAAGAACCTCTGGGCAGGGAGTGGGAAAGAATGAGGAGTGGACTTGATTCTTAACCATCAGGAAGTAAGGGGAGCCTCAAGGTAAAACACCACCCAGTCCACTAACTCTCAGGCCAAGTTAGTCAGAATGTTTTTGTTACAGACTTGCTCCCCAGCAGGACAGGGGAGAATTCTAGATCCTGTGGCTCACACAGCCTCTCTGTGCTATGACCCCTCTGGGGTGGCCAAGGCCAGCAGTTCCACCATCTTCACCCATGGGCCCTTGATCTCCACTAGGCACATACCACCTGTGCCAAGTGCCACCAATATTCCAAGTGGGCACATGCAGACCAGTGGGCCCTTGCTGTGCCCAGAGTCAAGTGTGCTACCTCCTGGCAACAGACAGGGGAAGTTGCCAGATTCGATGAGTGCTTTGGATTCCCTTTGCAGGAGAGCTCCAAACCCCTCACCCTGTCCCTTCCAAGGCCAGCAGCCTCCCGTGCTGTCTCCTCTGTGCCCAGGCACCAACTTCTCCCGCTGCCATAAACGTGAATGGAGGAGTGGGGAGGAAAATGACCAAAGGAGGGGCTGGAGCAATAGCACAGCGGGTAGGGCATATGTCTTACATGTGGCTGACCGAGTTCGATTCCTAGTATCCCATATGGTCCCCTGAGCACCGCCAAGAGTAATTCCTGAGTGCAGAGTCAGGAGTAACCCCTGAGCATCTCCGGGTGTGACCCAAAAATGAAGGAAGAAAGAAAGAAAGAAAGAAAGAAAGAAAGAAAGAAAGAAAGAAAGAAAGAAAGAGAAAGAAAGAAAAGAAAGAAAGAAAGAAAGAAAGAAAGAAAGAAAGAAAGAAAAAGAAAGAAAGAAAGAAAGAAAGGAGGAGGGAGGGAGGGAGGGAGGGAGGGAGGGAGGGAGGGAGAGGAAGAAAGAAAGAAAGAAAGAAAGAAAGAAAGAAAGAAAGAAAAGAAAGAAAGAAAGAAAGAAAAGAAAGAAAGAAAGGAAGGAAGGAAGGAAGGAAGGAAGGGAAAGAAGGAAGGAAGGAAGGGAAGGAAGGAAGGAAGGAAGGAAGAAAGAAAGAAAGAAAGAAAGAAAAGAAAGAAAGAAAGAAAGAAAGAAAGAAAGAAAGAAAGAAAGAAAGAAAGAAAGAAAGAAAGAAAGAAAGAAAGAAAGAAAGAAAGAAAGAAAGAAAATGACCAAAGGAGAGAAGAGCTGGGATGAGAAGGAAGGCATTCCCAGGGCCTGCAATGTGCACTGTGTCGAGAAGGATGGGTTGAATGAAAGAGAAGCAAGGCCATTCCAGATAAAGGCAGTGACCCTTGGGCAAGGAACTGCAGGAGGCCAGGACCATCATGAAAGCAAGTTTGGGAGAAAACACATGGCTGGAAGTGGGAGTTTGTCTGGGTGAGGAGTAGAAAGCAGTGTGCAGAGTAGAGGGTTCTGGAAAGACCAGCTATGAGCAGAGCACAGATAATAACAAGTATTTTCAGGACTGGGGAGATGGTTCAAAGGGCTGATGGCATGTTTTGCAAGTGGGCATCCCAGGTTTGATCCCCAGCACCCTATGGGTCCCATAGCACAGCCAGGTGTGGTCCCAAAATGAGAAAGGAGGAGGAGAGGGGGGAAGGCAGAGGAGGAGGAGGAGGAGGAGGAAGAGAAGGAGGAGAAGGAGGAGGAGGAGCTGCAGAGAAAGTAGCAAGGAAAAACAAACACTTGGGGTGAAGATTAATCACATGGAAAAATGACCTGCTTATGAGGAGACAATTCATAAGCAAAGACAGCCAAACATTGGTCGGCTCTGAATCAGGCGTGAGGGGGAAGGAGCCGAGCCAAGTCCGCAGCAGCTCTTGGTCCCTCACACACCCTCTCACGGGGGGGGGGGGGGTGAGGGGGGGGCGGACTGTTCCATCTCTGTCCTCAGCTGAGCAGGGAGACATGCCCCCGGAAGCTCCCAGGAAAACTCCTTTGAGAAGGTCGCACGTCAGGGGAGCAGAGGGTCCCTACTGACAGGAGCCAGAGTCACCCGGGCCTCCCGACTCCGCAGAGAACAATGACCACAGCATAAAAAGGTGGACAAATGGGGGCCAGGGTCTGTGGCCCATCTCTCGGACGTTCTGTGCCGTGGGCACCTACGAGCAGCCCCAGGGCTCAGGGTAGGAGAGTACACGGGACGGAAATGACCGGGAGGAGTGGCAGAGAGCCAGAGGGCTACCAGGTCAGAGGGCAAAGGTCAGAGACAGCCATGCCTCCTCAGGGCAGCAGCCCTGGGAGGGAGCTGAGACAGAAAGGAGTGGGCATTGCAGAGGAAAGGGCTGAGGTGCCGGAAGAGCAAGTGGCCGTCGGGGGAACGAGCTCCAGGAAGGAAGGGGCCCAGGGCCAGCCTGGTGGGCTGCAGGGCGAGGCCCAAAGCTCCATTTCTCAAATCAGCAGAAAGAGCAGCAGGGGGGTGGGGGGGGGCACCCAGGGAAGTAGGGGCATGTTGGGGGAGGGCTGCCCCCAACGCGGCTGGGCTCTGCCCTGGCTCCTGGGAGGCCGCTGAATCCCCCAGTTTCCCACAGGAAACGCCCCATGACGCCTGAGCCCTCCCTCTGTACCCCCTGCTGCCACCCCCAAAAGCACACACCTGCGCCCGTGCGGATGCGGTGACTCATGGCAGACACCTGATACCTGATGGGGTGCTGGCCGCCCCAAGGAGACCAACCATGTGGTGAGGGCAGGGGGCCCTGGGTTCAGGAGGAACTGGAACCAACCATCCAGGGACACTGGGTAGTCACCTGGGGAGGGGGCAGCATGAAAAAGCTGCTCGGACCCGTGGGAAAGGGGTAGGGTCCATGCTGGGAGCCTTCTCCGCCCCCACTCTGCCTCCCGCCCTCTCCCTCGGCCATCTTGCAGCATGCCCCTCTGCTGTGGCCTCCCCTCGCCTCCTCTTCCCTCCTCCCCATCCCCCAACATCAGGACTCGTCCAGAAAGCTGCCTCACCACATCCTAGATTAACCTGGGGGAGACCCTCTCAGCCCCATGACCCCCCAGACTGCAGGTGGCAAGAGCCGGCAGGGGACGCCCTTCCTCTGGGCGACCTTCTACTCTGTGCCATAGAACCACATCAGAGAGGTGACTTGGTTTAACTCCTCTATCTGTGCTCAAGATGGGAGGAGCAAGAATGTGAGAGCACCCCCGCCCCCAGGCGCCTACAGTACTGATGATCATCACTGCCAACACTCTCCGGCCGTAAGGAAAGCACTTTCCTGGCCCTGGGGGGGTCCCTACAGACACCTAAAACTGGGAGAGTCTGAGGAGAACCCACGTTTGTAAGGGCTGCTCAGAAGGGCACAGTTCTGGCCACCCCTCCCCCCAGGTGAGTCTGGGGCAGCAGGGTCCGATCCCTGAGTTTGCGTAATTCCTGATGACGAGACAGTGAGAGAACGCCCAGGGAAGTGGCCAGGCCTGCATCTGCCTTCTGAGAGGGGACGCAGGGCAGGGCTGTCCCTGAGGAAGGAATGGACAAGGCACACAAGGAGGGCATGATAGGGGAAAGTGGATAGGATAGATTCCAGAAGGTTCTGGGCAGTTCCAGATGCGAAGCTATGAGGAAGTGTGCACTGTACAGGGTGGGTCTGGAGCCAGAAGATGCGTGGGGGGGGTGGAGCGGGCGGAGGATATTTATAGGACATTCCAGTAGGTCTGCTTAGGTCAGTAGCCATCAGCATGGGGTGGGTGGCGACATTCTCCATCTAAAACCTTGGGCTGAAATTCCATGGTTTCCCACCAGTTTAACTGGCCCCCCCATCAGCACAAAGGAATGTGCTTTCAGTCATGAAGGCCTCCTAGGGAATTAGTGGTGGCAGCAAGGGACTTCTGTCCCCACCCCTGCAGCAGCAGGGGGCTGGGCCATCCCAGAAACATCACCCCTCCAGCTCCACCTGGGGTTCAGGACTGTGGGGCACCTCCTTCAGGGGATGAAAACAGCTACTGGGTGAGGACCACACACATTCCTGAGGAGGGGAGTGAGCTGGGAGGGAAAGAAAAGGAAAAACAACTAAATTCTGGGGAGAGGCAGATAAGGTTACCAAGATAAGTCAACAACCCCTGGGGGACCGGGGCTGAGGGAGGGAGCAGAGGCTGGAAGCATCGTGGGGGGGGGGAGGGTGATGGGAGGGCTGGGCCCCCCCACCCCTCAGCCTCAGTCTCTGCTGCTTTTGTTTGGGGGACACACCCAGTGGTCCTCGGGGCTCACTCCTGGCTCTGCACTCAGGGATCACTCCTGAGTGGTGGATGGAACCGAGTGAGCCTCGTGCAAGGCAAGTGCCCTCCCCTCTGTCCTGTCCCTCCAACCCTGGGTTTTGTGCTTTAATCTTAAGGCAGCCGACTCCCCTGGGCTGCTCCCAACCCTCGGGCTCTTTGTGCCCCTGGGACTCAGGTCACCTCCTGCACCCATCCACCAAGAATGGGGGAGCATCTTCAGATAGTCCCGGCGGGGCTGGTCAGCAGCTGCTGTCCACCCTGTCTGCAGGTGCCCCCAGCCCTGGGGCCTCTGCGCTTCCCAGCACGTAGCCATGAGGGAGCTGCCACCAGCTGACCACCCCCCCCCCATATTGCTGATCCCTGTCCCTGCCCATTCTGACGGTGTCCAGGCTGCTCTCCTCACCCCACTGGCTGGTAAACCGCCCACAGACCAGCTCCCCTGCTGGAACCTTTGCACAGTCCCCAGTACCTCTCCTTCATGCTCATCATCCTGGCCCCTGGGGGCGCCTGCGGAGGTTTTCTGAGCCGAGTTCATGGCCGGGTTGGAATGGTCGCCGTCCCTGCCCTCGATGGCGCCCTGCTCCATCACGGATGCCGGTAGCTGAGGACAGGAAGCACTACAGTCATTCTCTGTGCGACGAGGATTTGGGCGGGGGGTGGGGGGGAAAGGGCCCCTTCAGTGTCAGTCATCGGCCCATCAGTATCAGCCACCGGCCCCCTTCACTATCAGCCATGGGCTCCCTCCCCGTCGAACACATGCCAGATGCTGCCATCAACTCTGTAGAACTCACTGAGCGTTTGCAAGTCTTTTTCTGCGGACCCAACTTGCCCCCAGTTTCATAGAGAAGTAAATCACAGCACGGTTAAGAACTGTGCCCTAGTAGCCAGAATCTGGAAGCAACCCAAGTACCCGAAGGCAGACTACTGGTTAAAGAAATGCTGGTACATCTACATAGTGGAATACTATGCAGCTGTTAGGAAAGATGAAGTCATGAAATTTGCTTATAAGTGGATGGACATGGAGAGTATCATGATAAGTGAAATGAGTCAGAAAGAGAGGGACAGACATAGAAGGACTGCACTCATTTGTGGAGTAACATAATATGAGACTGACACCCAAGGACAGTAGACACAAGGGCCAGGAATATTGCTCCATAGTTGAAAGCCTGTCTTATGAGTTGGAGGGGAAGGCAGCTGGAATAGAGAAGGGGCCACTAAGTCAATAATGGTTGGAGGGATCACTCAGGATGAAAGTAGATAAAGGACCAAACGTGATAGCTCAATGTCTCATTATAATGCCCAAAAGTAGAGAGAAACTATGAGATAAATTGTCTGCAATAGGGGTGGGGGGGGTTGGGATGGGGGGTGTATACTGGGGACATTGGTGGTGGAGAATGTGCACTGGTGGTAGAGAGATGGGTGTACAATTATTATATGACCGAAACTCAAAACATGAAAGTTTTGTAACTATATCTAACAGTGATTCAATAACAAAAAATAATAAAATTTAAAAATTAAATTAAAAAAAAACTGTGCCGGGGGTTCGGAGTGATAGTACAGCAGGTAGGGCATTTCTCTTGCATGTGGACGACCTGAGTTCAATCCCCAGCATTCCATATGGTCCCCCGAGCACCTCCAGGAGTAATTCCTGAGTGCAGAGCCCAGAGAAACACCTGATCATCACCGGGTGGGACCCTCCTCTCAAAAAAAAAGAACTGCACTCAAGGGGTCAGAGATAGTTCAGGGAGTAAGGCTTTGCTTTGCAAGCCCAGTTCAGTTCCTAATCCACATATGCCCTACTCCTCACCCCACCAAAGCCAGGGAGCTAGGAATAGCCCCCGAGGATCCCTGGGTGTGACCCAGAACACCCCAGCCATCTCCCCCCTCAAAATGATTTACGTCCACCATCACCCCTCTGGCCAGTCTGCTTAGTGGCAAAGCCCAGATCCGAACCCAGGTGTTCTGGTTCTAGAGACTCGGCTGCTTCTTGCCCTGCTGCCCTGGAAAGTGCCACACCCAGCACAGTCTTTACAGCAGACCAGCACCTGTCGAGAGTGCCTTTCTATGCAAAACATGCACAGTGTGGTCACTGAATCACCAGCTGCACCTTCAACAAAGTCTAGAGACGGGAACCACCAGGCTTCACAGGGCATGACTGAGTAGGACTACAAGAGAGTCATCAGCGAAGTGATTGGAATTGGGGAAGCACTCACTCCACCCTAATCTATAGGTTGGAATCCAAACCCTCAGAGATGATGTCTAGGAGGCATTTGGGGAGGTGGCTGGGTCACCAGGGCAACGCCCTCATCAATGAGATGGACACCTTTAAAAAGAGGCTCCTAGGAGCCCGGGATCTCCCCCCCCCCCCCCGCCAGGTGAGGGCACCATGAGATGCATCACCCAAGGATGGCCCCATGGCCCTGGTCCTCCCAGCCTCTAGAAGCACGAGTGAGAAATCCTGGGTGTCAGGTAAACCACCTGTTCTGGTACACTGTTGCTTAGTCCAAAAAAACGAAGGTGACAATTTTCCCCCCAAACAACTCATGTTTTAAAACAACGCATCACCTCTCAGGAGGGCCGGCTCCAGGCCAGCTCCAGCCCAGCCAAAGCTCTGGCAGGCTCACATGTATGTAGCCCAGAACTACCGCTATGCTTCCAGCCAGACTGCCCAGTTAAATATTCTGAGTTTTCTGGAGCACGAGGACACATCTGCAGCCATGTGTCACCTACAAACTCTACAACATTGACATCCCCGTAGTAGCACAATAGATTGGGTGGGATATAACATGGAAGCCAAACAATCTCAACTAATAAAACATTAACACAGAAGGCTTAACTTGCAACAACAGTTTAGAAAATCCTCAGACAAGGATTTAAGATCCCCATGGTGAGATACAACAAGTTTCACAAATTTTCTTCTCCTGAAATATTTTTTGACCATTCTGTTAGCCATTTAGTGGTCACAAGCAATATAAAACAAATTACTAGGGCCTGGTAGGAGGTCAGGCCTGAGGGATGGTTGGGAAAATGGAGAGATCGATGGAGGGAAGGTGACAGTGATGATGGGATTAATGTTGGAATATTGAATGCCTGTAACAAATCATCATGAACAACTTTGTAAACCACTGTGTTTAAATGAAGTGGGGGAAAGAAAAGACATAAAATCAAAGCACCACCTTAGAAGTAGGGAGAAAAACCTAGGTGTCGTCATTATTTAACTGGGCCCTGTCTCACCCCTGAGCTATTTGAAAAGAATATTTGTTTCAAATCAAGTTCCACATCCAAATAATGTTCCACATCCAACACTTTTCCTAGAAGGATTCCAGGGGAGGAGGATTACAAATTAGGTGTTAAAGTATCTTTCTTTTCTGTTCTCCTTTTTTGTTAGGGGGTGGCATTTGTAGGAGAGTATTCAGCACTGTGCTTAGGAGCCAGCCCCAAGCTGTGCTGAGGCTCGAACCCAGGTCTCCACATGCAAAGAGTGCTCAGAGCCATCTCCCTGGTTCCTCCATCTCTTTCCTAGGCAGCTCTGTACCTAAACTTGGAAGAATCCTGGGCAAATGTAAAAGCTGAAGTCCACAAGCCATATGTTTAAAGGTCTTCAAGCTACACATCAAGCCATGAAAATCCTAAATAAATTTTACATATATATTTTAATAAATCACTGTGACATACATTTATAGACTTACAAACTTTCACAATTACATTTCAGTCATACAATGATTGAGTACCCATCCCTCCACCAGTGCCCATTCTCTACCACCAATGTTCCCAGTATCCCTCCCCCCACCCCCACCCTATACCCCCCTCCCTGCCTCTGTGATAGGCACATTCTCTTTTACTCTCCCTCTCCTTTTGGGTGTTATGGTTTGCAATACAGGTAGTCAGAGACCATCATGTTCAGTCTATAGTCTACTTTCAGCCCGCATCTCCCATCCTGAACGAGCCCTCCAAGCATCATTCACTCAGTGGTCCCTTCTCTATCCCAGCTGCCTTTTCCTCCAGCATGTGAGGCCGGCTTCCAAGCCGTGGAGTGATCCTCCTGGCCCTCATCTCTACTATCCTTGGGTGTTAGTCTCCCATTCTGTTATTTTATATTTCACAAATGTTCTATGTTCTATGCCTATGTCTGTCCCTCTCTCTGTGACTCATTTCACTTAGCATGATACTCTCCATGTTGATCCACTTATAAGCAAACTAAATAAATTTTTTTCCTAGCCTCCTATTTGGTAGTAAAATCCTCAGTAGAACTCAGAAAGTCAAGTTCAAATTCAGAGTCCAAAGCCAGGACATAGCATCAGGGGCTGGCTTGCCCTGGGCCACAGATCCCATTTCTAACAGGAAAATACCCCATCAAGACCCTCGTCAGCAGCCTAAAGACTCAACCAATGGAGGGGCTGGAGCAATAGCACAGTGGGTAGGGCGTTTGCCTTGCACGCGGCTGACCCGGGTTCAATTCCCAGCATCCCATATGGTCCCCTGAGTACCGCCAGGGGTAATTCCTGAGTGCAGAGCCAGGAGTGACTCCTGTGCATCGCCAGGTGTGACCCAAAAAGAAAAAAAAAAGAACCAACCAATGGAGGCACCTGAGATGGCAGCCTAGGAATACGGAATACCTCTCAACCCTCTTTCCCCCGCAAACACTCCATCCAGGGCGGAAAAAGGAGAAATCTACCTTTGAGAAGAGCAACTATTTAACCAGTTCTTGTAGAGCAAGACAGGCCATTATTTTAGAATCCTGGGACCCACGTGAGTCAGCAGTGCCCTAACCTTGGATGTAAGGACAGACTGGGTTTCAAAAGAAAGAGAGTTCCACCTAGTTCTGCAAAGGTGTGTGCCACCTTCCTTGGAAACACCTGGTCACTCCAAACTTTTCATCTTGGTTTCTTGCCCATTTACCAAACCACCAGCAGTTATGCTTTGTTTTTCGTCCTATTTGTTAATATCTGATCTGAAGAAATGATATTTCAGACTGGCTTTGGGACCAGTTGGCTAACCAGACATAGTAGGGGGACACATCACCTGCTGTGGAAAGGGACGTGCCCCAGGGGAGAATCCTGAACCCCTGAGTCCTCTAGGTCAACAGCCAATGAAAATGTGCAGATACCAGAGAGGTAGTATAGCAGGTAAGAGGTAGTATAGCCTTGCATTCTGCTCACCCGGGTTTGATCCCCAGCATCCCGGATGGTTCCCCAAGCACCTCCAGGAGTTATCCCTAAGTGCAGAGCCAGGAATAACCCCTGAGTACTACCAGGTGTGGCCATACCCAAAAATTTTTTGCAAAGATAGAATTCAATCTGAAAATGTTCATGACCATGGATGTTCAGGCACCTGAATGATTCATTCATTCATTTATTTTTGCTTTGGTTTTGGGCCACACTTGGTGGTGCTCTGGACTTAATCCTGGCTTTGTGCTCCATTCAGAGATCACTACTGGCAGAGCTTGGGGAATCCTATGGGTGTCAGGGATCAAACCTGGGTCAGCCTCATGCAAGACAAGCAACCTACCTACAGTACTATCTCCCTAACAGCTCTGTTCGTGGTTTTGTTTTCTTTCTTTCTTTCTTTTCTTTCTTTCTTTCTTTCTTTCTTTCTTTCTTTCTTTCTTTCTTTCTTTCTTTCTTTCTTTCTTTTCTTTCTTTCTTTCTTCTTCCTTTCTTTCTTTTCTTTCCTTCTTTCTTTCCTTCCTTCCTTCCTTCCTCCCTTTCTTTCTTTCTTTTCTTTCTTTCTCTTTCTTTCTTTCTCTCTTTCTTTCTCTCTCTTTCTCTCTTTCTTTCTTTCTTTCTTCCTTCCTCTCTCTTTCTTTCTTTCTTTCTTTCTTTTCTTTCTTCCTTCCTTCCTTTCTTTCTTTTCTTTCCTTCCTTCCTTCCTTTCTTTCTTTCTTTCTTTCTTTCTTTCTTTCTTTCTCTTTCTTTCTCTTTCTCTCTTTCTTTCTCTCTCTTTTTCTCTCTTTATCTCTTTCTTTCTTTCTTCCTTTCTCTCTCTCTCTTTCTTTCTTTCTTTCTTTCTTTCATTCTTTCTCATTTCCCCACTTGGAGAACACAGCCCACATCTCCACTGGCTTCCCCTCCCCCCTTCCACTCTCTCTCTCTCTCTCTCTCTCTCTCTCTCTCTCTCTCTCTCTCTCTCTCTCTCGCACACAGACCCCTCTCTCTTGCCCTCTCTTCATTTCCCAAATAAACTTACTTCCCAATCCGTCTCCTCCTGAAATTCTCTGCTGGGAGGGAAGGCAATAGAATTGAAATGTCTGGGGAAGGTTTGGGATGGACTTCCCTTTCCTGCCAAGAACCATTCCTCTCTCAGCCCAGGTTCCATGGCTCTGCCTGATAAATTGGGTGGCGGGGGTCACTGCCCACACCGGGCTGAACAAGTGGAGCCCAGCTTTGCTGACTGACTCACAGGGCTGCTGAGACATGAAGTCTGTTGTGTGGGGGCTCAGGGCAGGCTTACTTAAGTCCTAGTTTTCCCCCAAGCACTTTCCCAGGTGACCGAGGTAGGGAGACTGGGGAGCAGTCAACCCTTCGTAAGGCCCCTCAACTCCTCCCTCCTTCCCTTTCAAAGCTGTGGCTTCCTCCCATGCTCTTCTCAGGGAACCGGACCCATCCGCTACAAGGCTCTAGAAGGCTCAGTGTTCTCTCCAAACACCTGACTTCCTGTCACAGGAACACCCCACTCCCGCCCACAGGAAGAAATGAAAAATGAATAGTCTTTACCTGGGACTTCTGGTGATTGGCTCGGAGAATGAATGGCTTGATCAAAAGCATCCAGGGCACCGAAACCAAGGCCATCACAACCAAGAAACTTTGCACTTCTTGCTGCAAGACCAAAAGGGTAAGATGCTGTTAGTCAGGACCTCCGCCCTGCTTCTTTATGTGTAAAAATGATCCCTGTGGGCCCTTTCGACTCGACTTCATAGTGAGATCCAACACATGCCGGAGAGCCGATTCAGCATCACAACTTGAATATTCCGACTGATGGGAACGCCAGACCCATGTCCAATACAGAGAAGACCCACTTTGTTGATCCTTTCCTCTCTAAGCAGGCCCTCACCATGCCCCAGACCACAGCCATTTGAACCGGAAGCATTCCTGAGACACGCCATAAAGGCAGCTGCATCTGTCCCCTTCCCTTTGACTCGGTCTCAGTTTGGCTTCCCACCCCCCCACTTGCCTAAACCCTAGATGAAAAGAGCAGTACCCCTGACCCAGCTGGTCACTCTGTAGTAACCTAAAGTCCTTGGGGTCACTTTTAAGTCACAAACAAACACCTCCCATCAGTGTATCTCCAATTCTAGATCATTATCAGAGCTCTCTTGCTCGCTCTTAAAAACAAATTCCTCACAATCTCCACCTCCTAAGCTTTCCTGCAGGTGACTGGCCTCACAGGTGTCTATTCCCAGATCTCTCTCTCTCTCTCTAGCTCTCTCTCTCTTTAGCTCTCTCTAGTTCTCTCTCTTCCTCTAGCTCTCTCTCCTTGCCTCTCTGTCTAGCTCTCTCTTGCCTGTAGGCATGCACACCTGCACACACAATGGCTTTAAATTTTTTTTTAATTCTTATTAAAACACTGTGATTTACAAAGTTATTCATAATACAGCTGTTTCAGTCATTGAATATTCCAACACCACCAGTGTCACCTTCCCTCCAGCAATGTCCCCAGTTTCCCTCCCAACCCCAACTGGCTTCCTTAATCACATAAAAAGTTTACTTTATGTTGCTCCTCCAACTAAAACTGAAAGAAATGACAAATAGTATGATCAGAAAATAAATCAGTAAAAGAAAATGTGTGGTTGTTATATGATTCTAACCTATGTAAATAAGGAAATTAAAACCATTTACTACAATATAATAATATATCTATTCTCATTTACATAACTTTTCAACTTTGGAGTCTAAAATATATTGCATTAAATTTTATGCTTGTATTTCATTGTGGTAACAATCATGTCTTACCTGTCATTAATAAAACCTTTTACAAAATTCTGAGCTATATATTTTGGGGTTTACATGAAATAGATAAGGCTTACACAGGTAAAACAAATTTTTCCCCTACACTTTAAACACTGACACACTTCTTTTGAAATAAGGTCTTTATGGTCTTTAAGACTTTCAAAATCCAGGAGGCATCTCATTTTATCATCCCCTAACACTCCCCTTCCCCCTTGTCACATCCCCCACCCTCTTTTTAGAGGTAACTGGGTTATCCTTTCAGACAAGTGACCCAGAACTACTCTCATTAAAAGAACCAGGAAAGCTTGGTCAGAGCTACTGGAAAGGAGGCAGCAGGAAGGAAAAATGTCTCCTGTCTTCACACTTACTTCTCAGACCACCTGCACCTAGATTTTCCCTGGTCACAGTATTATTAGGCTAACATTTCTATCCTCCAACATGGGGAGTATCATGCTAAGTGAAGTGAGTCAGAAAGAGAGGGACAGACATAGAATGACTGCACTCATTTGTGGAATATAAAGTAACATAATGGGAGACAAACACCCAAGGATAGTAGAGATAAGGGCCAGGAGGATCGCTCCATGGCTTGGAAGCCGGCCTCACATGCTGAGGGAAAAGGCAGCTGAGATAAAAAAAGGGACCACCAAGTAAAGGATGCTTGGAGGACCCGCTCAGGATGGGAGATGTGTGCTGAAAATAGACTATGGATAGAATAATACCCAAAAGGAGAGAGAGAATAAAAGAGAATCTGCCTACCACAGAGGCGGGGGAGGTGGGGGGGTGGGAGTGGGGGGTGGCGGGAGGAATACTGGGAACATTGGTGGTGGAGGATGGGCATTGGTGGAGGGATGGGTACTCGATCATTGTATGACTGAAACGTAATCATATAAGTTTGTAAATCTATAACTGTATCTCACGGTGATTCATTAAAAAAATTTAAACAAAATAAAATAAGGAAAAGATAAAAAGGAATTAAAAATAAAAATAAAATAAAATCTCCATCCTCCTGGCATATCCTGCCCAAAAGGTGGGGCCCCAGTCCTGGTTCCCCAAGATAAGCTCCTGCCTTTGTCACTTTGTCACTGTCTGCGTTGACCCAGGCCCTCTCCTCCCAGAGAGGGCAAGGCCACTTAATACACGGCTGCTGTGCTCTATCTTGCTACACTGAGTCAGCTGGGGCCGTGCGGGGAAGAAGCTCTTGCTTTGTCACCTCCAGCTGCATGACCCCAAAATGAGGTTCTGGAAGCATCAAACCGTATCAAAGTCATTCATCTTCATACTCGGGAGAAAAAGGTTTCATGAGGAAGCCAGCCAGGTCCATAATGATTCTGAATGGAAAGGGCTGGAAAAGCTACTCATTGTGCGAGGCGCAGTGCCCGCTTCAGACCAGGTGAAAACTTCAGTCTTTACCCCAGGAGGTGGTGAATCCGAGTCCCTTGTCTAAAAGAGAAAGCTTTTCGGGAAATCCAAGTCAACTTTCATTTAAACAGCAGGAATAAGGAAGTGAATGAACCAATCAGGGAGATGGCGATGTTTATCGAAGAGTGTCCAGAGGGTTATAGCTTCTCTGATATGATTCTTTATGAGAATCCGGGGTTGTTCCCTATTGTTAGTGCTATTTCTGCACAAAAGAATTCTCATGATGATGGCTGGAGAGATAGTGTAGCAGGGAGGGCACTCGGGTTGACTTGGGTTCAATCCCCAGGCCGGCCCCTGATGATCCCCCGAGCACCGCCAGGAGTAATTCCTGAGTGCAGAGCCAGGAGTAAGCCCTGAACATCATCGGGTGTGGTTCTCAAACCAAAACAATTAAATAGATTAAAATTTTAAAAACTGAAAGTGAACTCATGAGGAATCAAGAACCAAACTATTGAGAATGTGAGAACATCCTGCCATGAGTGACAGCAAGAAGGGAACTTGAAGACCTGGTGTTGGTGAAATAAGTCACAGAAACACAAACTCTGTAGATCTCACTGACACATGCAAGCCCCAAAGCCAAACAAAAACACACAGATAGTCATCATAATAATAAACTGTCTGTAGCACTGTTGCACTGTCGTCCTGTTGTTCATCGATTTGCTCGAGCGGGCACCAGTAACATCTCCATTGTGAGACTTGTTGTTACTGTTTTGGGCATACTAAGTATGCCACAGGGAGCTTGCCAGGCTCTGCCATGCGGGCGGGATACTCTCGGTAGCTTGCTGGGCTCTCCGAGAGGGACGGAGGAATCGAACCCGGGTCGGCCATATGCAAGGTAAATGACCTACCTGCCATGCTATCACTCAGTATTAGCTCAGTATTAGTAATAATAAACACCTAATAATAATAACAGTAATAATAATAACAATAAGAGATCAGGTGTTTAGTCCCTAACCCAACTCAGATTATTTATTTATGCTTGCTTTTTGGTCACACCCAGTGATGCACAGAGCTTAGTCCTGGCTCTGCACTCAGGAATTACCCCTGCTGATGCTCAGGGGACCATATGGGATGCTGGGAATCGAACCCGGGTTGGCCACGCACAAGGCAAACGCCCTACCCGCTGTGCTATTGCCCTAGAAGTTCATAATTTGATTACATTTAATATTCAAATACCAATCCCCCCACCATGACACCTTCCCACCACTGTATTTCAGGTGTTTCCATCACAAACCCCAATCCCTGCCCCAAATCAAAACCAAAATAATGTATTTCGTATTGTTTGTTATGAAAACCTGCTGAAAATGCTGCAAAAAAGTGTCCTTAGAGGAAAGAGTGTGAAAATTGTTGTATTTCACCCAGGGGCCATTAAGTCCTCCTATAAGAGATCATAACATGTTCTTAAAAGTTGAGCCTTCTGTGATAATTCACTTTTAAATTTTAAAAATGTGGGGGCTGGAGCAATAGCACAGCGGGTAGGGCGTTTGCCTTGCAAGCAGCCAACCCGGGTTCGATTCCCAGCATCCCATATGGTCCCCTGAGCACAGCCAGGAGTAATTCCTGAGTGCAGAGCCAGGAGTAACCCCTGTGCATCGCTGGGTATAACCCAAAAAGAAAAAAAAAATGCCACCTAAAAATTTGTTTGGCTTTTGAGCCAGACCCAGTGTTTAGGGGGTTTACTCCTAGCTCTGGTCTCAGGACTCACTTCTGGTGGGTTTGGGGGGAATATATAGGATATTGGGGATCGAACTCCAGTTGGCCACATGCAAGGCATGTACCCTACCCACTGTAATATCTCTCTGGCCCTCACAGGGCAATTTAATCTTGAATTTAATCTTGAGCTATGGAAGTACAAATGTAGAAGTGTATAAAAGTACAAATACATTCTTTAATTTTTTTTATTTCATTTGATTTATTTATGTTTTGGGGGTCATACCCAGTACTCGGAGTTTACCTGGTTCCGCACTCAGAAATCACTCCTGACAGACTCAGGGGATCACATGGGATGCCGGGGATAGAACCTGGGTGTACGAGGCAAATGCCCGACCCACTGTACTCTCTCTGACCCAGAACTTTCTGGAATTTAAAGGACTTTACACCCCTGATCAGGTGCTAAGCTGTTTCATTCTTGCAATTACTTACTCTGGACATTATCCAAGTATGAGAGGTTGGACATAGCAAAGGCATAAAAGGAGAAAACCAATCCATACACACCTGGTGGCCATAGAGCGGTGCATTGGAAGGGTCATTGTAGTTGAACAGAAACATGTTGATGAAGTGGATGAGGATACTCGGGGCATGCTGGGACACATGGGCATCGTAGTGACACCATTTGAAAATGATCATGAAGACCAGGTACCCAAACAGGCACAGGATAAAGATCATCTCAGGGATGAATTGCAGGATGATGTTGATGAATCTTCTGAAGTATCTGGGGGTGAGAAACAGCCACACGCAGGTTAGCAAGTAACTAATGACTCCTCAACACCCGAACACCACCAACATCGTCTCCACTCAAGGATGGGAGAGATTTTAAGAGAAAGGGAAGCTTCTCTGCAGAAGATTCACCCAGAACCTAGAAGATTCACCCAGATTCTAGAGGGTAAAGTTTTAAAAGTAAAGGTGGGAGGCTGGGGTTGTAGCTCAGTAGTAAAGTGCTTGCCTTACATGTGTGAGGTCCTAGGGAGGGAGGGATTGGAGAAAGGAAGGAAGGGAGGGAGGGAAGGAGGGAGGCAGGGAGGAAGACAGGAAGGAAGGAAGGAAGGAAGGAAGGAAGGAAGGAAGGAAGGAAGGAAGGAAGGAAGGAAGGAAGGAAGGAAGGAAGGAAGGAAGGAAGGAAGGAAGGAAGGAAGGAAGGAAGGAAGGAAGGAAAGAAGGAAGGGGAGAAGGGGGAGGGAGAGAAGGAAGGAAGGAAAGAAAGGGAAGGGAGAGGAGGGGAGGGGAAGAAGGAAGGAAACAAGAAATGGAAGGGAGGAAGAGAGGAAGGGGAGGAATGGAGGGAAGAAGGGGAGGAAGGGAGGAATGGAGGAGAAAAGGAAGGAAGAAGAAAAGCTAAGAAAGGGAGAAAGAGAATTGTGAAACTTACACGTGATTGAAAAGGCTGAGAATAACTCCAAAAACCATCTGAACAATCCCCAGGATAACGGACATCTTCATTTTGTAGGAGTTCAGGAAGGTGAGCTTGTTTGAAGCCAGGTTCCAAACCTGGTAGAGAAAGGTGACGACCACATGAGTCTGAGGTCCCGGGTTCTGCTGCAGAGGGGGTGCTCCAGCACCGAGTGGCCTGCAGAGGGCGCTGTGGGGGCTGCACCGCGCTACAGCAGGACCACACTGGTCTGGCTTTGCCATTGCCCAGGGGACCAGCCCCTAGGGCAGTCAGTGTGGTGAGGGCAGCGCTGCCGGCACACTTCAGACCCAGCCCCATGGACTGCTGAGCTCACGGCACTCATGGTCAAGGGCCAGCACTGGCTTAGCACACGTGTGTCTCTCTTCATTCTAATGCATCTGGGACAAGACAGACATGCGGAATCCCATTTCACAGTGGGAACCAATGTCCACGTAGGATGATAAGTAAACACACAAGGTAAATGCAGCTTGACCCTGTTTAAAAACCAGGCTCTCGGTATGTCCCATGTAGAACAATTTGATCTTCAGGCCCAGAAAGAGAGTGAAGTGCTCCCCGGTATGTGGCCAACACAGGCTTGATCCCCCGGCACTGCACAGGGTTCCCGGAGCATTGCTAGGAGTGATCCCTGAGCAGTCTGAGCAGTCGGGAGTAAGTGCTAAGTATGGCCAGATGTGGGGAAGGAAGGAAGGAAGGAAGGAAGGAAGGAAGGAAGGAAGGAAGGAAGGAAGGAAGGAAGGAAGGAAGGAAGGAAGGAAGGAAGGAAGGAAGGAAGGAAGGAAGGAAGGAAGGAAGGAAGGAAGGAAGGAAGGAAGGAAGGAAGGAAGAAAGAAAGAAAGAAAGAAAGAAAGAAAGAGAAGAAAGAAAGAAAGAAAGAAAGAAAGAAAGAAAGAAAGAAAGATAAGAAAGAAAGAAAGAAAGAAAGAAAGAAAGAAAGAGGAAGGAAGAAAGGAAGCAAGCCTTTGGGCGTAGACAGGCTGCTGCAGACGGGGAACGCGCTGCTAGAGGGTCTCCCTGGGGAACAGGGTGGCGGAACAGCAGGGAGGCTCATCTCCCCTCCGATGACTCTGAGATGAGCCTGTCAACACCAGCGCTGTGCTTTGTGCTAATTAAGCCACACGCAAGTGGGAGTCACCGGTGGACGTGCCAGCACCAATGTGTTAGCCGGGTTTTAATTAATAATGAACAGATAATATAAATTAATTATCTTCATTAAGAATATTAAGATCAAGTTAATATTCTTTTAAATCGCACTTATGTCCTTTAAAAATGTATATTGAAAAAAAAACAAAAACAAACATGAAAACATAAAAATAAAAATGTATATTGAAAGTATGGATGTTGCAAGGAAGTCATTTATTTTCCCCATCATTCACACTGTCCCCACCCTCACACTTTTCCTTTCTTTTCTAGAATGGTGGGCAAATTATAAAATTGCACGCAGGGGAAAATTTTTTTTTTTTTTGCTTTTTGGGTCACACCCAGGGATGCTCAGGGGTTACTCCTGGCTTTGCACTCAGGAATTACTCCTGGCGGTGCTCAGGGGACCATATGGGATGCCGGGGATCGAACCCGGGTCGGCCGCATGCAAGGCAAACGCCCCTACCCACTGTGCTATCACTCCGGCCCCGGGGAAAAAAATTTTGTTAACTTATCAGTTTTGTTATCTAACAAATTTCAACTCTAGAGTTGCATTAACAGTTGTGGCTTTTGTCTACATTTTAAAGTAACTTTTTAAAAAATTGCACTCGAGGACTGGAGTGACAGTACAGTGGGCAGGGCGCTCGCCTTGCCCGCGGCCGACCTGGGTTTGTTACTCCAGCACTCCGTGTGGTCCCCCGAGCACTGCCAGGACTGATTCCTGGGCACAGAGGCGGGAGTAAGCCCTGAGCATCACCACCAGGTGTGGCCCCAAACCAAAAGCACGGAAAGGAAAGGAAAGGAAAGGAAAGGAAAGGAAAGGAAAGGAAAGGAAAGGAAAGGAAAGGAAAGGAAAGGAAAGGAAAGGAAAGGAAAGGAAAGGAAAGGAAAGGAAAGGAAAGGAAAGGAAAGGAAAGGAAAGGAAAGGAAGAAAGGAAAGGAAAGGAAAGGAAAGGAAAGGAAAGGAAAGGAAAGGAAAGGAAAGGAAAGGAAAGGAAAGGAAAGGAAAGGAAAGGAAAGGAAAGGAAAGGAAAGGAAAGGAAAGGAAAGGAAAGGAAAGGAAAAGGAAAGGAAAGGAAAGGAAAGGAAAGGAAAGGAAAGGAAAGAAAGGAAAGGAAAGGAAAGGAAAGGAAAGGAAAGGAAAGGAAAGGATCGCGAAGGTCGCCAAACCCTAAAGCCACCCCCTCTCTACTCCCCCTGCAGCCCCGCTGTGTAGATCACGAGATTTCGGGCACCAGGGAAAACCTACGGACACACCCGCTAACGCACCCTTGCCGCTGCCCTGCCGCCTACAGACCGGTTCCAGGGGCCGCATCCCTGGACAAGCTCAGAATGCCACTGGCCCCGGGTAGCCAGTGGGGACAGACGCTGGGGCAGGTCTTCTGATTCCAGGGCAGGCGGGAGGTTGGCAGAGAGAAGGGGGACCCGGAGAAAATTGAAGGGGGGAGGACCCGTGATAGGAGGGGCCGGGAAGCAGTCCTGAAGTCTGAGGCCTCAGGTTCTCTCCCACAAAGAATCCGCGAGACACATTCAGGGACTACCCTGGCCTGGTTAGCGCGGGGCGATCCGAGCTCATTCGGGGACACAACACTGCCACCTGGTGTCGATATAGAGATATATCTGGGGCTGTGTTTGTGTGTGTGTGTGTGTGTGTGTGTGTGTGTGTGTGTGTGTGTGCGCGCGCGTGCGTGCACGCGCTGACTCAGATCCACTAGAGATATTAAAACAAATTAAATGCATACTCTTTTAAAAAATGTTTCATGTCAACGCTACACACTAAAATAAGGTTAGAGGGGGCTGGAGCAATAGCACAGCAGGTAGGGCGTTTGCCTTGCATGCGGCCGACCTGGGTTCGATTCCCAGCATCCCATATGGTCCCCTGAGCACCGCCAGGGGTAATTCCTGAGTGCAGAGCCAGGAGTAACCCCTGTGCATCGCCGGGTGTGACCCAAAAAGCAAAATAAATAAATAAATAAATAAAAATAAAAATAATAAAAATAAGGCTAGAGTAAAAGAGGAATGCCTAGTAGGTAAAAAATTATAAACTTTCAGCATCTGTATTGCAAACCATAAAGCCCAAAAGGAAGAGAGAGAGAGAGAGAGAGAGAGAGAGAGAGAGAGAGAGAGAGAGAGAGAGAGAGACTGGGAACACTGGTGGTGGGAAATGTACACCGGTGAAGAGCCGGGTGTTGGAACAGGGAATGACTGAAACCCAATCATGAACAACTTTGTAACTCTGCATCTCACTGTGATTCAGTTAAAAAAAATTTTTTTTGTTTATTTTAAAGGAATCCCTAGTAAGTAGGGAGAAGGGGAAGGTTACCCTCTGCAAGGAACTGCCGAAGCTGGAAGGTGGCTCGGGGCTCCATGAGTCCCCTCTGGGATCCCTGGGCCCGACCCTGGGACGTGCCAGTCCTCTCTCCTCCCTCCTGAAGTCTCGCGATCTCTCCTGGCGGTTCCCTCCCCCTCCTGCCCCACGCTGTCTCTCCTGTTCACTGTTTGCCTTCTCCTTTCTGCGGTGGGGCAAACCCGGTGGGGCAAACCCCGGGGCCCCCCACGCAGAGGTCCCCACTGACTTTTCTTTGTCTGCAGAGAACAATTCTTTGTTCTGGCCTGAGGCCACGGCTCCCCCCAAAGTCAGGTGCTGGGGTTCGGCTCCTAAGCCCTGGGGATTCAGTGGGTCCTGGCTGCAGCACGATGCCTGAACTTGGGGCTCGGGGACCCTAGTGCCCACCCACCTGGGGGCTCCTGGCGGACTCTGGCCAGTCCTGACCCCAGGACCTTCCCTGGGGAGATGGAGGGAGCCAAGCGCAGAGCAGACGGGCTCTGTGGGGGCCACTGCCTCCCCCCACTATACAAACATCAGAAGGCAAATAGGGAAAAGCACCAAAATTGCACCCAAGTGGAACCTAAATGAACCTAAACGAAAATGACCAATTTTCCTAAAAGCACAAACTGCCAAATTTCCCCCGAAAGAGAGGTGGAGAATTCAGTTTGTTGATTCCTTTTTAGGGAGGTTTGTTTTCTGTTTCATATGGTGGTGGTGGCGGGGGAGGCAGTGTATGAGCCATGCCCAGCCGTGCCCAGGGCTCACTCCTGGCTCTGTGCTCAGGGCTCACTCCCAGCTCTATGCTCAGGGCTCACTCCTGGCAGAGCTTAAGGGGCCCCGTGGGTGGCTCAGGGTAGAACCAGTGCCAGCCACACACGAGGCAAGCCCGTGACTCCCGTACCACCTCTCTGGCCCCAATCTATCCAATGTGTGTTGCGAAGGCGGGGGAGGGCTCCCGCACTGTGTCTGGGGGTCCCAGGGCCACCAGAGCAATTCTCTGCCATCAGGCCTGATGGCTCAATCCTAGGGCTGGCGATGGGCAGGGTTCGGGCCAGCTGGGCCACACCCAGAGGTGCCCAGAGGGTCACCGGAGCTTTCCCTGGCTTTGGGGGATCTAACATGCGCAAATTATACTCTCCAGCCCCCCCAGCGGCCCCCTGGATGGAGGTGGGGTCATTCGAAACGCCTTGCAATGATTGGAGAAATTGCACCCGTAACACTCAAGGCTGCAGGAGACCGAGCGGGGTGGGGGATGGCTTATCTCCCGCGCATACTTTCCAGGCGGACAAGAGCCTATTAAAGAGGCACCCATTAACCCGGTGCATACCTGGGCAGAAACGCTGAGCCTTGGAAACTGTATGGAAAATAGCCCCGGGCTGGGGCAAAGGGCAGGGCAGGCCTCCTGCCCCGTCCTCTGTCCTCTGCAGCTGTCCCCAGCCTTTCCTGCGCCCCCTGGGTGATTTCACAGCTGCAGGCACAGCTCTCTTCCCCACCACCCCTACCCCACCCCCTCAGAGAGCTCTCATGGGTTTTTTTGTTTCCTGTTTTCTGGTTTTGAAGGTTTTGAGGGCCACACACCAGCAGTGCTCAGGGCTTACTCCTGGCTCTGTGCGCAGGGAGCACTCCTGTGGGGCTCTGGGAACCCTCTGGGGTGCAGGGGATCGAACCTAGCTCCCATGCGCACGGTACTGTCCCCCCGGCCCGAGCTCAGGAGAAAGCACTCTTACCGGGTCGATCCCAAAAGGGTACGGGTTTCCGGAGTAGACCCCGGGCACGGCGGGGTCCAGTTGCAGATACAGGTTGGATTCCACGTGGTGCTTGCTGCAGACAGAGGAAAGCCACAGAGCCAGTGATCAGCCACGGCTACGACAAGCCCTGCAAGTGCCCTGTGGTCACAGCCTGATGATGGGGACTGTCCCCCGCCCAGTCCAGCCTTAGGCAGGGTCCTATCTGCCAGTCGTAGGGCCAGGATCACGCCAGGAGTGAGACTCCAGACCCTGCTCTGTGCCCAAGAGTCTCCCAAGCTCTCAGCTGGAGCCTAAGGAAAGTCAAGGGATAAGGGTGTGTGTGTGTGTGTGTGTCTGTGTGTCTGTGTGTCTGTGTGTCTGTGTGTGTCTGTGTCTGTGTGTGTCTGTGTGTGTCTGTGTCTGTGTCTGTGTGTGTGCCTGTGTGTGTCTGTGTGTGCTTGTGTGTCTGTGTGTATCTGCGTGTGCATGTGTGTCTGTGTGCTTGTGTGTCTGTGTGTATCTGTGTGTGTGCCTGTGTGTCTGTGTGTATCAGCGTGTCTGTGTGTGACTGTGTGTCTGTGTGTATCAGTGTGTCTGTGTGTGCCTGTGTGTCTGTGTGTCTATGTGTGCCTGTGTGTCTGTGTGTATCTGTGTGTGTGTCTGTGTGTGTGTTGGGGGTAGGGGTGAGGGGCGTTACACACTGACTCCCTCCATGCAGGGGCAGGAGGCAGGGATGAAGGAAACCGTACAGAAATAAACCCCCTGTCCAGCCTGGTGAGCTGTCATCTGCAAAACCTTGACTTCCTTATCCTCAAGGTCTTTACACTGGTGTCCCTTTCTATTTATTCATTTACTGGGGTTCTGGGGTCCTACCAGGTGGTACTCAGGATTTAGTCCTGTCTCTGTGCTCAGATACACTTTTCTCCGGGAGCTCGGGAGTGACACCTGGTAGCATTTGGGAAGCAAGTGTGATCCCAGGTACTGAACAAGGGTCGGATGCATGCAAGGCAAGTGTTTTATTTAGCCCTGCACTATCTCTGAAGTCACATTTTTCTAGGAATTTCATGGTATATATACAAACTCTCAGGGATAAGAACATGGGGTTGGGGATGGAGCGATAGCACAGTGGGTTTTACCTTGCATGCAGTCAACCCGGGTTCAATTCCTGGTATTCCACAGGGTCTCCCCACCGCCCCCCCAGCACTGCCAGGAGTGACTCCTGAGTGCAGAGCCAGGAGTAAGCCTGACCATCACCAGGTGTGAGCACCCCCCACACACACACAAAAAAAAGAAAAACACCATGGGGCGGAGGGTTGTTTGTTCTTCCCAGAGCATATATGAGGGAGTTGCCCAAGAGGGAACAGTTGTAAGTATATGCCAGTCTTAGGCCAGGGAGATAGTTCTACAGGCTGAACCATGCTCAGCAGGCAGAGGCCCAAGTTTGATCCCCAGCACCACAGGGTCCTCTGAGCACCACCTGGGAGTGTGCCCCAAATATATAAGAAACCCCCAAATGTATGCCAGTCTTGTTCTGCATACAAGGCATTTCTTCGTGATACAAATTAGAAAGCAAAAACTGTCACCACAGCGAGAACTCATGGAGCTGGGAGGTGGAGGGCTCAAGTCACAGAGCAGAGACCCTACATGTGCGAGGGCCTCAGTTCCATCCCCAGCACCTCATGGCCCCAAGCACTGTTGCAAGTGGACCCACATCCACACACGCACGCACACACACACACACACACACACACACACACACACACATACATACACACAAATACGATCACCACCAGCACCGTAGAAAGAACCATCCGTAACTCTGGAAAATGGGACAGTCCGTTCTGTTCTGTCCTATTCTGTTCTTCATGACTATTCCCCACACCCAGTACAGCTGCTCTCAGCCTGCGCCCTCGGCCACCATCAAGCCCTCCCCAGTGTCCCCAAGAACACTAAAGGCTGATGGGCGGGAAGAGACTGTCGGCACCACCGCTGAGTTGTCCTGGGTAAGCCGGGAACCCGGGCTGAGCTCTCTGGAGCCTTAGAGCAGCCCTTTGGGTATGACTCTTGCATCCATCGTACAGAAGAGAGAACAGAAGCGGCGAGAACATGGGAAGGAGTAAGAGGAACAGGGAAAGCCAGAGTTAAACGCAGGCTGCTTGATTCTAAGTCAGAGCATTTCAGCCCCCATGTTGCATTCATTCATGATAAAATGGTGACAAACATCCTTGGAGAAGCCTCCTGACCCTGATACCCGGCACAGGTGGTGATTTGATCCACAAACAGATGCAGCTGGGCAGATATGCCAAGAAGGGTCCCCTGTGGTCCTTGCTAAAGAGCCTGGGGATTACCGTATTTATCAGGTGTGAGGTGCAGCAGCCCAAGGGCCCCAAAGATCACAGAGTGTCAAACTGAGAGTCTCCCTCACTGCCCCCTGTCCTGTTTTGCTCTACTATCTCGCCCAGCTCACAACCTAAAATCTCTCCCTCCAGGAAGGCTGACTGATGGGCCCGAGAGTTTCCGTCTCAGCCTTTCGTCAAGAAAAGCTTCTGTCTGCAGTGTCCTGAATCCCAAGGTTACCGCACGCTAACTGAGAAGGGCTGCAAGACCTCAGCCCCAGGGAAGGACCCGAGAGAGAACAGTGGACAGGGCGCTGGCATCCCCTGTGGGCCCTGAGCCCTGCCAGGCACGATCCCTGACCACAGACCCAGGAGTCAGCCCTGAGCACAGACAGGTGGGGCCTCAACACAATCTACAACGACGAAAGGTCTCACGCTCGGCGCCTCACTCGGGAATGTGGGTCGAACGGGCGAGCACAGCTCTGGGAAGAGCCCCCGGCCAGCGGGAGGAGCCCTGTCTGCCCGCGGACTTACTTCCAGGAGCCGTTCCTGAACATGGACCGCACGCTCCAGGATGAGCCGAAGATGTTGAGAGACTTGGAGAAGCAGTCGTTGTAAATCAGGCCGGTGTAGATGGAGAAGGTCCCCATGAGCAGGATCAGATAGCGGCCGTGGAAGAAGGTGTTCCAGATCTGGCCTCGGGGGGACAGAGACCGTGTCAGTCACCCCCCACCATGGGGGACACTGCTGTATAAGACAGCTCCCTCAGAGTCCGGGCGATAGTACAGTGGGGAGGGCACTTGCCTTGCATGCAGCCGACCAGGGTTCTATCCCTGGCATCCCATATGGCCCCCCCAGCACTGCCAGGAGTGATTCCTGAGTGCAGAGGCCTGAGCATCACTGGATGTGGCCCAAACTCACCCCCACACCCTCCCCAACAAAAAAGACAGCTCTATCACCCCTCGCCCCAGCACGGCACGCGCGGCCAGGGACAAGTCAACTGCCGCCATCCAAAGAGAATGACCTCGGGGCTGGAGCGATAGCACAGCGGGTAGGGCGTTTGCCTTGCACGCAGCTGACCCGGGTTCGATTCCCAGCATCCCATATGGTCCCCTGAGCACCACCAGGAGTAACTCCTGAGTGCAAAGCCAGGAGTAACCCCTGTGCATTGCCGGGTGTGACCCAAAAAACAAAAAAAGAGAGAATGACCTCACAGAGCAACGTGTCCTGGGGGTAATGTGGGGTCCACGGAGCCCCAGGTAGCTGTGATGGCTGTCACCGTGGCAACAGGACCAGGTCAGCTCGGCCTCATGTTCTCAGTTAGAAAATACGGGCAGGAGGGGTGGAGCGATAGCACAGCGGGGAGGGAGTTTGCCTTGCACACGGCCAACCCAGGTTCGATCCCCAGCATCCCATATGCCCCCCCCCCAGGAGTAACCCCTGTGTATCACCGGGTGTGACCCAAAAATGCAAAAAAAAAAAGAGAGAGAGAAAATACAGGCAAAGGCCTCACTGCTGAGGACGGGATCCAGGGCGCGGCTGCTCTCAAAGGCTGGCCGTGAGTGGATGCCACTCGAGTGGACAGTAAAGTCACACCTAGTCTCCTGGGGGCCAGAGAGATGGCCCAGTGGGTAGGGTGTTTGCTGACTGCGCTGGGTTTGAGCCCCAGCACCACGCAGTGGCAGAGCTGGGAATAAGCCCTGAGCAATGCCAGGTGTGGCCGCCCAACACCACCGACTCTAGCCTCCAGGGGGAGAGTCTCTGAAGCAGCCCCGAGTCGCCCCTTCAGGGGAGGAAAATGCTTTCCATGCACAGCAGGATGTGGCGACACGGAAGGCTGAGGCTTTAACTATTTCTGGGGAAACGACACCTGTCTGAACGCTGCCCTCAGAAACCTCTGCAGGGGCTGGGCATGTGGGGGCCGATGTTGCTGCCTGGTGGATGATTAACTCAGGGCCGAGCCACTGACCGACTCCGGCTCCCCACTGACCCCGCTGGGCAAGGTTGCAGCCGTTTCTAAAACCCAGAAGCCAGGCAGGTGTCGCTTGGTAAAAGGCACCAGTAAGCCTGGGTGGGAAGGGACAGTCACTCGGAAATGATGGACGAGCTCCGGCCAGGTCTCTCCCTTCCCGGGACTCCGCAGGGACCTCGTGGGTCGAAGGGCAGACACAGACTCTCTCTCTCTCTCTCTCTCTCTCTCTCTCTCTCTCTCTCTCTCTCTCTCTCTCTCTCTCTCTCTCTCTCTCACTCACTCACTCTTTCTCCCTCTCTCCCTCTCTCTCTTCCTCTCTCTCTCCCCTCTCTCCAACTCTCTCCCCCCTCCCTCTCCCTCCCCTGCCTCTCTCTCCCTCTCTCTCCTCTCTTCCTCTCTCCCCCTCTCTCCTCTCTTCCTCTTTCTCCTCCCTAATCACCTTTCTCCCCCTCCCTCTCTCTCCCTCCTTTTCTCCCTCCATCTCTCCCTCCCTCTCTCCCTCCCTCCCTCTCCATCTCTCCTTCTCTCTCTCCCTCCCTCTCTCCCTCTCTTCCTCCCTTTCTCCCTGTCTCTCTCCCTCCCTCTCCCTTCCTCTCTCTCCCTCTCTCCTCTTCTCTCCCTCTCTTTCTCTCTCCCTCTCTCTCTCCCCCCTTCTCACTCTCCCCTCTCTCTTCTCTCTTCCCTGTCTCTCTACCTCACCCTCTATCTTCCCTCTCTCATCCCATCTCTCTCTTTTCTCTCTCCTCTCATTTCTCATTTCTTTAAGTAATTTTTAAAATAAAACTATTTTACTTCACTTTAAAAAAAAGAAAAAAAATTAAAAAAAAGAATTTAATATTCAAAATTTCTCTGTAAATTTTAAAAAGTGGTGGTGGGGGTGATTCGAGCAATGCTCAGGGGCCCCTGAGACCTCCGGGGCTGCACACAGAGGTGCGGGGTGGAGGCGTGTGGAGCAAATCATGACTCCAACCCTTTGAGCCCTTCTCAGTGTTTGTGGGGAGGAGCTGGGCGGTGGGGTTAGCGCTCATCCCACCTCATATGTGGCATATGTGGGACCACTCCCAGCAGAGCAGGGGACCACACAGTGCCAGGGATCCGACCCAAGTTTCCTTCATGCCATCAGGTGCTGCAGCCCTGGGGCCCCGTCTGGCTTCTCTTGTCAGCTGCTTATAAGACCAAGGCCTGGAGGGAGAAGGGCCCCACCAGGAAAAGGCATCTGTGGCATTTTAAGTCAAAAAAGAAAGCTACGTAGGGGGCTGGAGTGATAGCACAGCGGGTAGGGCGTTTGCCTTGCATGCGGCCGACCCGGGTTCGAATCCCAGCATCCCATATGGTCCCCCGAGCACCGCCAGGAGTAATTCCTGAGTGCACGAGCCAGGAGTGACCCCTGTGCATCGCTGGGTGTGACCCAAAAAAGCAAAAAAAAAAAAAAAAAAAGAAAGCTACGAATTCACATGTGCCAGTGGATGCCAGTATTTGAAATTGGCTTTGTTGGTCTACGTTCAAGAAAACACTGGAAAGACAAACGTTCCCTTTGCGGATCTCTAGATAAATCCATGGAGGATTTCCCCAATTTTTTACAATAAACTTACGTTGCTTTTTATAACTCAGAGGGGACTGATTTGGGCTTTAAAAAAAAAGGGAAAGAACGATTATTGCTTAACAAGTTATGAGCAAAAGTGAGGACATGGACAGGGTTCAGGAGGAGGCGGGCAGAGCTGAAGATGGGCAGGCACGTGGGCATGTGTGCGTGCGGGTGTGTATGTGTGTGAGTGTGTAAAGGTGTGTGTGCGTGCATATGGGGGGCATGAGTGAGCATGTGAGTGTGCATGCGTGTGTGTGTGCGTGTGTGTGACTGTGTGTGTGTGTGTGTGTGTGTGTGTCTCAGGGACCATTCGTGCAAAACCCGGCCCTTTGATCGGGTGACTTCCCACTGACTCTGGCATCCCCCGCTGTTCCTGAGCACGCGTGCCCTCTATGGGGACGACCTATGCATTTTCACGATTTGACTCAGCCCCCCCCCCCCCCCCGCAGATGAGGCACAACTCGGGCCGGCACCCACCTCGTTGTTGGATTTCTGGGCGAGCAGATGCCTCTCGTTCAGCACCATCCACAGAGCAGCCAGGAGCATCACGATCCCGTGGCCACAGTCTCCGAACATCACGGCGAACAGGAAGGGGAAGGTAATGATGGTGTAGGGGGCTGCAGGGCGGAGCACAGCTGCATGAGTGCCCGCATCCTCCCGGACCCCCGCGGGTTGCGCTCTCGGCTCCCTGCTGGCCTCCTGGGGACTCTGTTGGCCGCTACCCCACGGAGCCCGCAGGGAGCAGGATTATTCTTCCCCACTTTACAGCTTGCTGAGCTTGGGGGCAGTTAAGTGACTTTCCTAAGCTCACAAAAAAATCGGGATATAAAACCAGTTTTCTTTGGGGGTGGGTGGGAAGATGGCTGGGGGGGTTGGGTCATACCCAGCAGTGTCCAGGGGCTGCTTCTGGCTCTGTCACTCTTTCCATGGCACAGGGACATCCCCAGTGGTACTCACAGTCCTGTCTCTGTGCTCTGGTGAGCTTGGGGGACCAGATGGACTGCTGAGGATTGAACCCGGGTTGGACACCTGCAAGGCAAGTGCCCTACCTGCTCCACTGCCAGGGTTTACCCTTGGTGGTGCCCAGGGACCATACATGTGCTAGAGATCTAATAGGGGTGGGGTTGCTGGCATGCAAGGCAAGCACCCCAACCCCTGTACTGTCTGTCGGACCCTAAAACTAGCTTTCAATCTCTGTGTTACTATCTTTTGTATTTTCTCCATCATTCATGTGCCCCCCCCACACACACACATACACTTCAGCATTAGCTCAGCCCCCAACCCCAATCACTGGTCCCAAGATAGACCAAAACTCCAGTTAGGAAGAACAAGACTAGAGCAATAACACAGCGGGTAGGGCATTTGCCTTGCATGCGACTGACCCAGGTTCAATTCCCAGCATCCCATATGGTCCCCCGAGCACTGCCAGGAGTAATTCCTGAGTGCATGAGCCAGAAGTAACCCCTGTGCATCACTGGGTGTGACCCAAAAATTAAAAAATAAATAAATAAATAAATAAAGGAAGAACAGGATTGTGCACTGCTCGGCTACCAGGCAACTGGTCTACCCCCTTATAGCACAAACCAGGCTAGCAAGACCCAACTGCTGAACCCACAATGACTCCAGTCTTCAGACTTTGGGGTGCTGCTACCACTTCTACACAAGTGCAGGGCCAGGGCCATGTCTAGAGATAACCCTCTGTGAATTGGTGAAGAAAACAAGAACTGAATTCAACGGCCAGACCAGGGGAATATCGACAGAGAACCAATTCTTCCACATGGGTCCCCATTTATAAGGCAGGTTGACACGGGACCTTTGGAATGTCACAGGTTTAAACCACTCACCTTCCAGGTGATCTCAGGGGTCCACGTTCCCCCAAGGTTCACCTGGAAGTCACCCAGCCCAGCCAGCACCACCATCAGACCCTTTACCTGGGTTTATCTCCCGGTAGCTGCCCACACCATAGGCATCAACGATATTCTGGAAGCCCGCGGTGAACTTGTTGGTCCGGTTAAATGTGGGAGGGTCTGCCTTTGACTGCACTGCAGTCAGGATGGGGGCCATGGAGGAGCCGCTCAGTTCCTGCAAAGAGAACCAGGGGTGTTGCGTAAGGGAGAGACCCTCACGCTGGGCATGAGCTGGGCTCGCGGTCCAGCCCCTTCGCCGCTCGCTCAGAACACAGGACAGTTTTTAGTCTCGGACTCATGGTCGCGTGTGTAAAAGTCGATGCCTTCCTAGGGCTTCCCAAACTGACCCTACAGCTTTGTCGAGGGAACTGCGCCGACCCTCCTGTGGCTGACGTTGCCCCAGGTCGAGAGTCTCTACTCCAGCATTTCTCAGCCGGGAGCCAGATGGTTCCTTTGTGGGTCTCTGGGATATTCCAAGGGGGTCGCAAGTGAAAGTCGCATAAATGGTGGGAGGCATAGTGTGACACAAGGGGACCAACCGTAAGGACAGTGGAGGCACAGGAAGGAAATAAATTCGGGAGGGAGCCATGGCTGGTAAAGGTTGAGAGACTCTCCATCTTCCCAACGCTCACTTCCTCGGGCTGGAGCGATAGCACAGCGGGGAGGGCGTCTGCCTTGCACGCGGCCGACCCAGGTTCGATTCCCAGCATCCCATATGGTCCCCTGAGCACCGCCAGGGGTAATTCCTGAGTTCAGAGCCAGGACTGAGTCCTGTGCATCGCAGGGTGTGACCCAAAAAGAAAAAAAAAACAAAAAGACAAAAACCACTCACTTCCTGTCTCTCCAACAAAGGTCAGTCCCACGGCATGGGGTCAGATCTCACTGTGGTTTTGTTTCCTCTTCCTTTTCCCTTCCCTTCTGTTGTTAGTGTTGCCATGGCAGTGGCCAGGGCTCACACACTTGGCTGTGTTGTGCACGCCTGAGTTGCGACATGCACACCTGGCCGCAGGCTGCCGTGGGGCCGGGGGTCCCGAGCAGCTGCGAGCCAGGGTCTGTGGTCACCCAGGCAGGCTGGTGCTGGGATCAAACTCGAGGACTCACACTCCTCACTCCCCTTAGGAGCAAACAGCTCAAAGGGCGGACCACTTGCTCTGCCAGTAGGGCACTTACACGGGACCCCAAACACCACTAGGAGTGACCTACAAGCACCACCAGGTGTGGTCCCAAAATTAAAAAGCAAAAAAAGTTCATCTACTTTCCTCATTTCCTCCAGGCCTTCCAAGTGTCCCCAACCCCCTGCCCCCAAACTGCATTTCCTTCTAAATTACCTGCTTGAATTTCAAGCCCCATCAGATCCTAGAGCCTACAGTTGAACACACTCTTTCTCTCAGACCCAGGCCTCTAATCTGCCCTCTCCAGACTCCCCAGACTTCGGAATTATCAGGCTCATCCTTGCTCTGACCCAACCAGTCGCCAAACCTTCCACCTGGTGATCTCTCCCTCTGTCTGCCAGTTCCCAGACGCCCCCCCTCACCCCAACCCCCACATGCGAGACTGAGCTTTGCCACCCCCCTCCTGTCTCTCTCCAGCTCGTGCATCTTTCAGTCCACAGGGTTTAATCCTTCCTTTAATAACACAAACAAGAGGCCCCACTCCGGTCACGTAACCCTCTTACCCAAAGCCCTCCCAGGGCTTCCTGTTCCCTACAGAATGAAATCCGTCTCCAGGGCTGTAATCCAGACTCCTCTACACCCGACTTAGCCCTCCTTTCCCACGGCCACCTCCGCTGCCTCTCCGTGGACACCTGCCAGCCGCACCCCAGCTGCCTCTCCTCCCGGCCACTCCCGGGCGAGCGGCTCTCCAGCCTCCGCAACCAGGAAACGTCCGGTTACTCCAAACCCCAACACCTCTGACCATCTGGACCTCGATGGGACTTGGCACCAGCTCAATGCGTGCTCTCGGTCCTCACCCTGGGTGGGCCTCCTAGGAGTGCCAGGATATAGCTATGACCACAAGCGCCACGTGACAGAGGAGAACTAAGGTACACAGGCGAAGTCACGTCTCCAACGCCACCACACAGCAAGTGGAGCAGTTTCCCGTCCCATGAGTTAACTGCAGGTGTTAGTACGGCTCCTTTACAGCGAGGGCTATGGTTTCCCTCCTTCCCTTTGCTTACCTGCATTCATGATAACATTATTCCCACACGCATCTCCTCCTCATCGCCCATCTGCACAGGGCTTTCTACCCCGACCTAGGAAGCTGCTTTTTATATCTCAGAGGGTCAAAGAAACTGTCCAAGTAGTTCTAGATTGCCTGGCAGGAGAGACTCCTGCACACCACAGGACAGCATCCTGCTCAAAGCATGACTGTGCCAGCACACCTGTGTTCACATGCCTGAATCATTGGCACACCTGTGGCAGCACACCTGCATACCTAGCACACCTACAGCATTAGCACACCTGCATTACACACCTATATCATTAGCACACCTATCCCAACACTCGTGCATCAACACCCGCACACCTACATCTCTAGTCACCTGTATCGCTGATCATTTACACACCTGTATCACTAACACCTGGATTAGCAAGCCTGCGTCATTAGCACACACACACCTGCATCATCTTATCTCCCCTGGACCATTAGAACACCTGCATCATTAACATATCTGCATCATAGTTCACCTACGTCATTGACACACCTGCATTATTTGCACACCTGCATCTTTAGCACACCTGCATCACTAACACATCTGCATCTTTAGCACACCTACTTCACTAACACACCTGCATCACTAGCACACCCGCATCACTAGCACACCCGCATCACTAGTACACCCGCATCTCTAGCACACCCGCATCACTGGCACACCTGTGCCTGCATGCCTAAGCATCGTGCCCGCATCATCAGCCCCGCTCCCTACATCAGGCAGGACCAGACAGAACAGGAAGCCAAGCGCTGGCCTTGTACTGGGCCACAGCAGATTCTGGTTCCATCCCAGCATCACCAGGGCGTTATTCCTGAGCACAAAGCCATGGACAGCCCCTGAGCATCACCGGAGATGGCCCCAACACCCCCCACCCCCACCTCAACAAAACAAAACAAAACTGTAGATCCAGCGGGGAGGTGGCTCAGCAATAGAAGTGCGGGCCCCAGCTACCACCCCTGCACCGTGCAGTACTGGCAGCTCACCACCCCACCACCACCAGCACCACCACCACCACCACCACCACCAAAACCCAGAAGATTCAGAGATGGAGAAGACCCTGCCAGCAGGTCTCCTGCCGTGTTCATGTGGTGACCTCAGAGGCCAACCAGCTCCAGACTGTCCTGTTTTCGCACTGTGGAACCAGGGGGCTGCAGGGCCACGGGGCAGCCGGGCCAGGACTAGCACGCCCTGCGGGCCCCCGGAGCCCCTCACCCACCATGCCTTGCTCCAGGGCCCTCTTGATGCGCGTGGTATCGGCCACTGGGAACCAGATCTCGGCGATGACGCACTGCTGGGTGACGTCAATGTTGCACATGTTGAGCACGTGGTAGATGGCCTTCATCTTCTGCACCTTGATGGCCCAGCAGTGCCAGTTGGCAGCTGCTTCCTGCAGGAGGCGCTGTCGGTGAGACTCTGTTTGCGTGATGACCTGGGCGAGAAAAAAAAAAACCACAAATGAAGAAAAAAAACAAGGAGGTCCCATCAGAAAAATGTTCCTCGAGGCAGAACCGGAGGGAGCCTCTGTCCTGACCTCCCACCCCGCTGGGCTCCCCTCACCCCTGCTGGGGGTAAAGGCAGCAGGCAGAGATGGGGGAGCGGGTGTTGAAGGGCTGAGCACTGGCTTTGCATGCAGGGGGCCCAGGTGCCATCCCTGGTAACACATGGCCCAGGAGCGCCTTCTGAGCTCTGGACTAGGACCTGCCCCTGAGCCCCACGGCGTGGGGACCACGAGCAGAGAGACGGAGGAGAGGTCTTCCTTTCTTCTAACCGCTCGGTGTTATGAGCCGCTCGAGACCCCCGAAATTAGGCAGAGTTCATGGGGCGGAAGAGGTGGTCCAGCGGGGAGGGCGGCTGGCCCTGGTTCAGGAGTGATCTCTAAGTGTAGAGTCGGGAGTAAGTAAGCCCGAAATACCGCCAGGTTGGACTCAAAATCCAAAACGAAACAAAGTGCTGATGAGTCCCCAAAGCTGAGCCTGCAACCTTCCTGAGAAATGGAGACTTTTGCACCTGGACTCAGCAAAGAGGTCACGGGGAAGAGGGTGACCCTCCTGCTGGAGGGACCCTTATTTTGAGAGGATATAGGGAGGCTGAGGGGTGCAGGGAGAGCAGGTGAGGGGCACTGAGGGGCACAGGGCTTCGTGCGGGAGGGAGGCAGAGGCCGAGCGACCTGCCCACAGACACACCAACTCCCGCTGAGAGGGAGGGCTCCCCTTTGAGCCTCTGAGAGGATCACCGGGCTGCCTTGCAAACAGCAGGACGTGACTTCTCAGGGTGGAGGGCAAACGGACCCTCTGACTTCTCATCCGAAGGCAAGAGTCCCTCGCATGGGGGTTCTGCTCTTGTCCCCCAAATCCCTTCCCCCAGAGCCTGCCAGTGAGGGAAGCCTGACCCAGCTCGCAGCTTGGGGTCACACTTGGTTTTTGTTTGGTTTTGTTTTTCAGTGTTTTGGTCCATACCGGCTGTACTCAGGGCTGACTCCTGGCTCTGGGCTCAGGGATCAGCAACTAGGGAGCTTGGGGGACCCTATGGGGTGCGAGGAATCGAACCCGGGTTGGTCACATGGAAAGCAAGTGCCCTGTCCACTGTGCTCTCTCTCCAGCCCTGCAGTGACCGGTAGGAGCTTAGGGACAGGGATCTCGCACCCAGAACGCAGACAGAGCTGGGGTCTCCAGAGACCGAGGGGCTGAATCACAGAAGAGACGGGGCCTCTCTGTCCCCCACGGAACTGACTTACTGACTTATGGCAATAGGGAAAAGAGGGACCCTTGGCAGCCCCCTGTCTGCGAGCATCTGGGTCCTACACACGGAAGCACGAGTCTAGCGTGGCTCTGTTCTTATCATGAAGCTTTCATACAATCAAGCTTGGAGCACGAGGGATAGGACTTCGACGGGAATTGCTGGGGGAGACTCACGCTCCCTAAGTACAAGTGAAAAGGAAGGACAGAGAGGCCGCGAGACCGTTGGGATGCTCCTGAGAGTTTGGAAACACGCACCCCCTCATTTACAAACACTCACGGAGGGTTTTGAACTGCTGAGTGATACAGCAGTGACACGTCACCCCTAAGAGTTCCATTTGATTCAAGTCAACAAAAGCTGTTCTTTGGTTGCGCTAGCCGTGCTTCAAGGGCAGAGGGCCACGCTGCCAGGTGGGTAAGGCTTATCACGACAGGAAGTTCTCCCAGGCAGCACGGAGCTGGTGGGCACCGTGATGTCACCAGACCACTACAGAGACGGCTTCCACGATGCTGCATGGCGCATAATAGAGAAGTCACAGTTATTTGTGGCAAATGCATGCAGGGGGTGGTTCAGAACACGACACGAAGGCCTGAGGCTAGCTGGGCCAAGGGAAAGAGGCCTGGAGTTCTGTTCCCAGAGCTGCCCCACGCTGAGTGTGGTCACAGAGGCACTGCCACGTGGGATTCCTTCCCCGCCACGGGGAGTATGTGGTGTCTAGTGCATCACAATCGAGCATGTGAGCACTGTGACCAAGTGTCCAAGCCCTGGCACTGCAACAGCCAAGGAAAGGGGAAAATAAAAGGAATGTCAGACCAACAAAAATACTGTGTGAACCACTTTGGATGGGATGTAAAGTAGAAGGCAACCAATCTAGATTTAAAAAATATTAGCACACAAGGCTCAACCTGTAACCACATGCTAGTAATCTCTTACACAAGGGCTCCAGGGTGAGATACAACAATCTTCACACACTTTCTTCTAAGGAGACCTTTTCTGATCATTTTTAGCAAATTATTCATAACAAGCAATAGTAGCACTGTATCACTGTCATCCCGTTGTTCATCGATTTGCTCAAACGGGCACCAGTAATGTTTTCATTGTGAGACTTGTTGTTACTGTTTTTGGCATATCAAATACGCCACGAGGAGCTTGCCAGGCTCTACCATGCGGGTGAGAAACTCTCGGTAGCTTGCCGGGCTCTCCAAGAGGGATGGAGGAATCGAACCCAGGTTGGCCACGTGCAAGGCGAATGCCCTACCAGCTGTGTTATAGCTCCAGTCCCATAACAAGCAATACAAAAATAACTTGTGAAGGGCCTGCTATTGGGGCAGGCATGGGTGGTGGTGGGAAAATTGGAAATAATGGTGGGGGGGAGGGGTAACAGTGGTGCGACTGGTGTTGGAATACTGAATGTAATAAATCATTGTGAACAACTTTATAAAATTTAAAAAAAAAATTTTTAATTTAAATGCTGTGCAAGGAACTAGATCAGTGGTGGAGGGATGCTTTGCATGGGTGTGTCCCTGAGTTTAATCCCCGCAACCACAGAACAGAATCAAAAGCTGTATGGCCAGAACCTCAACCTGTGGATGAACAGAATTGGTTCCAGAGAGGAGGGGACAGGGGGGAGAGGAGGGCGGTGGCAGTTGTGCCTTTTCCCTGGTGAGTTCATGAAGCACCCTCCAACTCTGCAGCCCATATAATACGATGAACTAAGGTGAAACCCATCACCACTTTTCATGAAGATTACTGAGCAGTAAATTACTGGGGCCAAGGAGCTAACGCAAGCGGTAGAGCACACGCCTAGCACATGCAAGGCCCCGAGTTTGGCCCGCAGCACCTCATCACCAGGAGGCCTGCCCTGGTGGCCCCCGGAGCCCTGCCGGGAGCGGCGCCACCCCCAGGTGACCTGTGGGTATTACAAGAGTGTGTGACTTGCGTGGGAACTGCAGGGTGCTCCCAGGGGGGACACAGCCTCCCTATTTTTTCACCGGCTCTGTACTGAGGTGTGGCTCAGAGCCTGCATGTGTTTGGGGAGCACAGGTTCACACCTCTTTAGACAGAAGTGACCACGTACGCTAGTTCCGCAGGAGTCATTGCGCAGCTTTCCCGCTGGGACGAAGAAGCGGACAGACTGGTCACGCAACTGACTGACTGACTGACTGGTCACTCAACTTCATCGGCACAGCTCGGTGGCTGCGTCCAGCTGCGGCTGCAGACCAGCTGGCAATACCAGGCTCTTCGGCTAACCAGAGGGAGGGGGGGAGGGGCGTAGCAGGGGGCAGAGGGACTTTGCCGTTCTCAGCCTCTCGAAGTATGCCTGGAGCCTTCTGAGGGCGGTTTCCTAATTCGGACTCTCCTTCAGTGCTCGCTAGAAACCCCAGTTTGCATCCCATCCAGCCTGGGAGCAAGGGTTCCTGAGAGCGCCCCGTCCCCTCCCCCCCTGCACCTACCGTGATTAGGTCTTCCAGCCGCATCGTGACGCTGGCCAGCATCTCTCTGCGCTCGGCCGCTGGCTCCGGGCAGGGGTAGATGGTGGCCCGGAACCTGCAGGGAAAGACATTCCAGAGACACACGTGAGCTGCTGCTGACAGGCGTCTCCCCGCCCTGGTCTGCCGAGGCAGTCGTGGCCGCCTCTCCCTTGGGAAAGATGTCTCTGGGAACAGGGGTCCCAGCAGCTGGCGTTCCACTCTGCAAATGTGCTTCACTCACACCCCTGGAACCTGAGCGGGAAGGCGGGGAGACCACCGGGGCTTTGCTTCTGCACCCCTGCCTCCCAAGTATGACTGTCTCGGTGTCTTTCTCTACTGAGTAGTCCTGCTCCTCGAGGGCTGGAGATAAGGCTGTCTGCACCAGAGCCTGCTGATTTGATTCCGGATAAAACCAGAAGCCGCTGAGCGGAGGGTATGTTGCCTGTTCTTTGACAGCTCAGGAGTGTGGGAGACTGCGCTGAAAGGTTCGAGTATCTACTTTTATTTACCTTTAAAGCGTGTTCCTGCGTGTTCTCCCGCTTCCTCCAGCTACTATGCAGCAGCTGCATTCTGGTTTGGTGTGGAAGCCACACCCGAATGTGCTCAGGGTTTACTCCTGGCTCAGCACTCGGGGATCTGAGGGCTTGGGGAACCATATGGGATGCTGGGGATTAAACCCGGGTCAGGCAAGTGCTTTACCCATTGTACTAACTCTCTGGCCCCCATTATTTCAAGTGTGAGAAAGTTTTTCTGAAACCAGAAGGGACCTCTAAGAAGCACCAATTATGTGAATCGGGCAGCAAAGCAACGTCTCTCTTACCCTTCACAAATCTTCTTGATTTTCTGCCTGAGTTGCTCTCCTTGATAAAATACAATGAAGATATTCTTTTTGATTTCTTCTTTCTGGAAAGTCAAAACAAGTGGGGGAAAAAAATTGGTTAGAGCATATTAGTAATATAATCCATGCTATAATGTTAGTGTAAAGTTCTGTTTTTTACTAATTATAAATTTAACAGTGGAAAATTGCAAGTTCTCCCCATTGATCTACGTTCCTAGTTCCTTTGGCTGAAGGCAGACTGGTGAGTAGGGAGTGGGTGGGGGGTGGGGTCTTGCCCCTGGAAAGGTCAGCTCAGCCTTAAAGCCACAGCTTTACCTTTGCTACACGAACTGGATCTCTAGGTTCCTTTCTGAATCTCTTAGGTCCTCCTGTCCCGATTCACCAGAACGAAGGACCCAATCTATCCTTACACCATCTGCAGGACCTTATTTTTTTATTATTTTTTTTGGGGGTCACATCCAGCGATACTCAAAGGTCACTCCTGGCTCTGCACTAAGGAATTACCCCTGGCCGTGCTCAGGGGACCATATGGGATGCTGGGAATTGAACCCGGGTCAGCCGCATGCAAGGCGAATGCCCTACCCTCTGTGCTATCTCTCCAGCCCCAGGACCTTATTTTTTAGCTCTGAGAGAGCCTCTGGATGAGGAGCCAGCCACATAGCTCAGATGAGAATCTCAGACCCAGCTCCTCTACGTTGAGTCTTGCATAACCTCTCCAGTTCATGGCTGAGTGGGCAATTAGCAATGGAAAGGCCATGCCTAATGTCTGACTCTCGGTTACTGTTTGCCCATAAGATGCATTTTTAAAGTCCAAGTGCAGCAATTTACAAGAAAAGGAAAATAGCTATTTCAGATTCATTGCAAAAGTGTTCAGAGGCCAGAGAGATAATACAGCGGGCAGGGTTCCTTGCCTTGGATATGGCTGACCGGGGTTCAATCCCTGACACCCTATACGGTCCTCTGAGCTTTGCCAGGAGTGATCCCTGAACTCAGAACCAAAAGCAAACCCCAAGCACTTCTGAGTGTTGCCCAAAAACAAATAAACAAACCAACAAGTAAGTGTTTCGCTTTCAGCTAAGCCAAGATAGATGCTTACTCTTCAGTTTAGGGTTTGACTCTCATTTAAATCGAGGACTGGAAAAGTCACAATCAGTGCGACTGTCTCTGCCGACATTCTGAGAATTGCAATGAGGTTCCAGCCCACGGAAAAGCAATCTGTCAGAACTGACAGTGTCGTGAAAATAACCATACCCCTGAAGCCAGCCATCTTATTTCTTTGCATTCACATCACAAAAGCAGTTCAAAAGAAAATTAAAACACACACATACAAAGATGCTTTCCATCGTGTCTATATTCTGGGATCGGGTGGTACAAAAGCAGAGAATGTCCTGTTAGCTCAATGGAAGAATTAGGCACCAGTTGAAAATAATGTGAAATGAGTAATCTCTTTGGTATTGGATCGCTCGAGCCAGGGAGGGGTGTTTAGAACTCGGGGCAGTTGGTTCCTTCATTCACATTTTCATCCTAGTTCTTTCTGAGTTTCTTAGATCCCCCTGTCCCTATTGACCAGAATGAAGGATCCATTCTATCCTTACACCTTCTGTTCCACAACCTTCAGTGGCCAACAGACAAGAGTCATTATTTTCAAGTGCCTACTCCATCCATTCTCCCTCCACAATGAGCATTCTCTTCAAGCCAGAACAGAAAACTGATGTCTTTGTCAAATTTTAAAATAATGTTTTTAGGGACCCATACTGATATAGGTAAAATTGTGTGTCATTTCAAGTGAAGGCAAAAAAAGAAATGCTTTCTCTGCCTTTACTGTACTAAATTATAGCTGTCTGGGACTACAAACATGAGAAAAATAGCCCAATCGTTTATTTGAAATAAAAGTATCAGCCTGATGGGGATTGGCGGTCACTTACGAAGCTTCCTTCTAAATTCAAGCTATTTTAACAAAGTCATTTTCTAGGAAATAAAAATTTAAATCACACTTAAATAATTTAGCTTCCACCAATTGATTGAGAAATAAGCCTAGTTTCTTGAGATCAAAAAGTGAATTTAAATACTAACTAGAACTATATGGGAGCAAATGGATGCAAAGCTCCACCAACAGCAGCACATACGTGGGTCTGGTCAGAATCTGCATTCTCTGCAGTGGCTGCCGGCAGAAATACCTCTGGTCTTCATACCAGAATTCCAAAACTGGGCGGCCAATTTCACGACCATGCAACATCATATGCTCATTGTTATCAACAATAGAAAACATACGATCTAATGATGCCATTCTGACAGGTCTGACTGTTGGGGGGAAAACTCCAAATAATGATAGTGAGTTTTCGGTCAAAAATTGAATGGTATCATAGCAATGAGAGAGTTAATTGAAAATCATCTGCCACACAGGCAGAGGGGGAGAGGGAGGGAGGGTGTCTGGGGTTCTTGGTGGTGGATCATGTGCACTGGTGAAGGGATGGGTGTTTGATCATTGTATGACTGAGACTTGATCCTGAAAGCCCTGTAACTGTTCTCACGGTGTCTCAATTAAAAAGCATAAAATAAAAAAATTGATTAAAAAAAAAGAATCTGCATTCTTACCAGAAACACACACACACACACACATACACACACACACACACTACACTTGAGGCCACCAACCTCAATTGTTTCACCCGCTGTTGCTCAGGGGAGAGCTAATGAAACTAGGTTCCTAGAAACTATTAGAGAGAAGAGCAGAAGGAAGGAAGGATCATTAACTGATGGCAAGAGTACGTCTTTAACCTGACTTCCCCAAAATAAATTGGGGGATGGAAGGTTGGGGGTACTTCTGTAATACTTGGTCAACTGAGTTGGTGTCCGGTGACTGGGCCGGGCAGAATGGGGGACACCAGGGCCGGACAGTATGGAGAAACACTAGTGCCGCCCTGAAGGTCTTGGGGAAACTCATGCTGAATGATGGGACTACATTCTTTGTCCCAAGGAGCCAGAGTTCAATCCCAGGCACCACATGGCCCCCCAAGCACTGCTGGGAGTGACCCCCAATACAGAGCCATGTAGCACTGTCGCACTGTTGTTCATCGATTTGCTCGAGCGGGGACCAGTAACATCTCCATTGTGAGACTTGTTGTTCCTGTTTTTGGCATATCAAATACGACATGGGTAGCTTGCCAGGCTCTGCCATGCGGGCGGGATACTCTCAGTAAATACCCAGACAAGGGTATTTACACAAGGGCCAGGAGGACTGGCCCATGGCAGGAAGCATGCCATCAGTGAAAGTGATATACATGAATTCTTTTCAGTAGCAGTACTGCAAACCACGGTGCATAAAAGGAATATAAGAGAGAGAGAAAGGGAGAGAGGGAAAGAAAGAGTGGAGAGAGGAAGAGAGCGATCTAGCATGCGCACGAGTTTAGAAAAGTATCTGCCAAAAAAGGGTGCAGGAGTGTGGGAGATGGAGGGAAACTGGGAACACCGGTGGTGGGAAATGGTGCACTGGTGAAGGGACGAGTGTTGGAACACTGTATAACTGAGACTCGATAATGAACAAATTTGTTATTGTATGTCTCACGGTGATACAATAAAATTAAAGAAAGAAGTAAATGAATATACTAAAGGGTCAGGGCAAGCAGGCAAAGAGCTGAGTGAAGGCTTTGCATGCCGAAGCCCTGGACTCTGTTTCTGGCACGGCACCATCGCCCTGTACTTCCGGAAAGCCCCTGAAGTAGTCCCTGAAGCACTGCCTGGTGACATCTGGAGAGCAAATGATTCTCTTCACCCAGGAGTACAAACACACACAAAAAAAAATAAAAAATGCTAAAAAAGAGAAACAAAAATCTCCAAGTGTGGGATACTTGTGTCGCCAGTACTCCGGTGATTTTTATTTTTAACCAGTTGTTACAGGGATCTTTCTGCTAAAGTGGTGCCAGCCCTCAGCTCACTCCTCTGGGCGTATCTGGGACCAATCCTTTGTGAGGCAACATTTTAGGGCAGTGTGTGATGTATTTACAGAGCCATGTGAAAAAGAAAAATGGAAAAGAAAAAAAGAAGAAGAAGAGGAACTAGGAGTCAGAACTAAAGGCTGAGCTTGAGGCGACGGTCCTCCACAGGACCTTCTTCTCCACAGATGCTCACCGTGACGGGGTCCTCCAGCACCACGTTCACCTCACTGAACTTCAGGTAAACGTTTCCTCGGCAAACCCGCCACAGCAGCCGCTCGAAGGAGGCCATCCTCTCCCTTTGGATCACGCCGGCCGTGAACCTGGACAGTTGAGGAGGAGACAGGGCTGAGGCACGGGAGTGGGCTACACGGAGAAGCCCCCCAGTAGGACTGAAGATGTGTCCCCCACAAAGGGGACCACTTTTCTTGGAGCAGAAAGAGATGACGCAACTCTCCTGGCAAAGGTGGCAGTGCCATTCAGCATCCCCCTTCACCCGTGCACACTTGTCCCAGCCCCATGTGACTTCCGGTTTCCTTTGAGTTGTTGGACACTCCCTGGTTGCTCTCCATTGTCTCTGACTTTCAATGTATATCAAACCTGTATTAGCTTCTGATTAAACCTATTCAGCACTTATATTTTTTTCTTTCCACCTCAAATGCAATCAATGGCTTCAAGTTCATACAGCAAACCTAAGGAATAAATGCCTAGGCTTCTAAATTTCATGTTTTTTAAGCCATCCATTTTACTTGGACACCGAATGGGATACCATCATCTGGACCCACCACACACTTTGAGACTGTGGAAAACAAAAATTTTCCCAAATACCCATCTGACTTCCAGTATTTGTGGAAGATGTGATTGCAAAACCACCTTTTTTTTTTTAAGTATACTTCAGACCTCAAGTCTATTTTATTGTCAAAGATGAGGGGAAACCCAGCTGGGGAACAGTTGAGAAAACCTCTCTATACAACTATCTCATCTCTTCCCCTGTGAAAACAGCACAACATTGTTCTCTGTGGACTTGAGAGCGCTAATATCGCTGTTCACAGGGAGCTAACACTAGCTTCAACCCTGCCAACCTGGGAACTATGTGAGGGTCTATTTCTGTGTGGAGAAACTATGTGAAAAGTCCTTATTCCTGTGGGCATTCATTCATTCATTCATTTGTTTCACTCAGAAATATCTATCACACACTGGGTACTGATTGAATGATGGACCAAGGTCTGGGACAGGCTGCTTTACAACACAGAGTTGACTAACCCCAGCTTCCCGGTCATATATGCAGGCATCGTTCTTAACTCCAGGAGACCCGAAGTATCTTCAGTGAAGAAATCATCCGCTAAGTTGGTCTCCGTCTGAAAGTCAAAGAACCAGCATTTTCATTTCTTTTCAGGCATTGAAACTATCCACAAGTAAGCCACACCTCAAGTTTTTGTCTTCTCTAATGAATCATTAGAAACGATTCCACAAATCATTAACAGATTTGAAAAAGTACAGTACTCCTTTGCCTAATAAAAAAAAATTCCCAGATCCCCTCAAACTAACTGTTCTATTTTGTTCTGAATTCAACCTCTGTTCTGGGACATAAATTTCAATGGAGATATTTTTGCATTCAACTCAGCCAGGGTTCCAATAATTCTACCTAGGATACTCTCCCCACCCACCACTTGCTTAGACATGGGACAGAAAAAATGGATTTATTCCCACCCCAATAGAGCCATTTTTTTTTTAGTGGAAATTCAAGGTTCTGAAGGAAGGGGCTCATTTGTCATTAGTTCCCAAATAATGACCTCAAAGAAATCTTGGGTCTTCTTTAGGAGGTACTTGAGCTCAGTCAGTTCTAAGAAACTCTTCTTCAAGGCCTGTTGGTTCTGGTTGGCTTCCTGCAACTCTCCTTCCAGTTTTTCCAGAACAGTCTGTGTTGGAGGAGAAATAAGAGGTAAGTTGAGAAGAAAATGCTAGGACATTCACCAGGTAAGCAAATATCAGAAGAAAATATTCAGTGAATCATGATGTCCTGTTGACACAATACGATGGCAGAGATATAAACTAGAGCCAAGTCCACACTGTCCAGAGTTCTGTCACCAGGTGGGTGGGTTAGGAAACAGGGGAGAAGAGAAGTTAGCCTCACGAAGGAGTCAAACACTTCTCAGAATCTACAAGGACTGGTACTAAGGCAGATGGAGGGGTCTAGGGGCTGTTAATGAACTGGTATCGGGAGAGGAAAGAGGCAGGAGCTGGAGATGATCTGATGGAGATCCTAGCTGTGGAGGTAAGAAGTTCTCTCCCCAGGGCTGGCATAGAGCACGTGCCTCTTAGGAATGAGCTTTGATCATGTGCTCACACATGCACACGCGCACACACACACACACACACACACGTATACAGACACACACATACGCACAAAGACACACACAGACACACATACTCACACACAAAGACACACACAGACACACATACTCACACACAGAGACACACACACTCACACAAACACACACAGACACACACAGACATACACACACAGACACACACAGACATACACACACAGACACACACACTCACACACAGATGCACAGACAGACACACACACTCACTCTAACACACAGACACACACAAACACTCACACACAGACATGCACATTCATACACACAGACACACACAAAGACACACAGACACGCACACAGACACACACAAACACTCGCACAGACATGCACATTCATACACACAGACACACACACTCACACACAGACACACACACTCACACAGACACACACATTCATACACAGACACACAATCACACTAACACCAGACACACAGACATGCACACAAACACACACAGACACACAAAGATGCACACACACACTCACACACAGACACATACACATAAACATACATACAAACACACACACAGAGCCAAATACCAAAATTTCCCCCAGGTATCTAGATATCCAAATTTTAATATGACAACACTCAAACTATTTTCTATGGCATTAGCATCCCAATATCTCTGCTGAAGTATCAAGATTTCTACTACTGATTGCTTCAAAAATTTCAAGAATTTTAAGTTATCTTAAAAGAAAAAAAAATAAACAGAGATAAGGCTCAGCTCAGTGAAATGCTTCTCCCTGTTCACCCGATCTAGTGAGCCCCATTTCTTCTGGGAATAAAAATAAAATGAAAACTGGGGCCGGAGAGATGGTACAGTGGGTAAGGCACTTGCCTTGCATACAGCTGACCCTGGTTTCATCCCTGACACCCCAGAGGGTCTCCCGAGCGTCACCAGGAGTGATCCCTGATCACAGAGCCAGAAGTAAGCCCCGAGCATCACTGGGTATGGCTCAAAAAACAAAATAAAATAACTGGAGGGACAGTTACCCCATGCAGAGGTTCTCAGTGGACCGTGGACTGCTGGGGATCAAACCCAGGGCTCTTGCGTACAAATCTTGTGCTCACCCCAGCCTCACCTAAGCTTTTTATCAAGGTGTCCAGAGCTTTCTAGGAACTAGTCCACCAACTTTCGGCCTCCTTTCCCCTCCCCAACTCTAGCCGCTTTTGAAGGCAAAGCCTTGCTTCATTTGTCTCCACACAGGCAGAAGCTTCATAGTTTTTTTGTTTGTTTGTTTCATTTGGGGGCCACCTCCAGAGGTGCCCAGGGCTTATTCATGAGGGGTGTGAGCTATCAAACCTGAACCAGTTGCATGCAAGGCAAGTGCCTTCCCCTCTGTCCTCTCTCTCTCTCCCTCTCTCTCTGATCCAGCACTCCATGGATTGGGTTGGGTTTGGGAGGGAGGAGAGGGAGTCGGGCCACAGTGGGCTTTGCTCAGAGCTTACTCCTGGCTCTGTGTTCAGGAATCACTCCTGGCAGAGCTCGGGGGACCATGTGGGATGCCATGGCTTGAATCCTGGTCAGTCTCATGCAAGGCAAGCGCCCTTGCGACTGTACTTTCACTCAGGACCCCAGCACTATGTGTTTTATTAAAGGAAGTAGACAGCAGGAGCAGAGAGGTGGGTCCCACCAGCTGGAATGTCCCTCACTAGAGAACAGTACTGGGGCTCCATACGTTGCATACTATGGGCTTGGGGAGGGGATGGAGGGCAGGGGTCCACTTTGACAAGTGGGCGACCAAGAAACGCACTCCAGCTCCTCCGTGATGGGGCACAGGCTGGGTGAGTGACAACCAGCCACCAGCACCTACCTCCAGGGCGATCATTTCCCGGGGCAGAGGAGTCTGGGGGTACTTCTCAGGTGGCCGGATCACAATTTCGTTTTCCATCTCATTTTCCAGAAAACCTGAAGCAGCACATGCCCAGAGAGAGTTCCACAAAACAGCCACTTCCCCTCCCTGAAGAGTGGGGCCCAGCGGACAGCCGCCCCCTCCCCCTCCCACTGCCCTCACCCCATCTCTGGGCTCAGCTGGAGAAGCGTGGCCCCCGGGGGACATGTTCGTCCCCGTGGTTCTGGGCTCTGTGCCCCGCCAGCCCCCAAGCAAAGAACTGACTTACGGAGAATGCGCTCCAGGGACTCACACCTCCTCACTTCATTCACGAATTTCCTCTGGAAGCTGTTCACGTTCACATTTAACTGGGGGAGGGAACATTCATTGTTGGTGGGAATGTCGAATAGTGCAGCCCCTTTGGAAAACAATACGGACATTCCTCCCAAAACTAGAAATTGAGCTCCCAGGGATGAAAAAAAAAACAGTAGAAATAACATCTGCACTTGTATGTTTATTGCAGCATTGTTCACAATAGCCAAAATCTGGAAAAAAACCCAAGTGTCAGACAACAGAAGACTGGTTAAAGAAACTCTGGTATGGGGGCTGGATAAGGCATTTGCAGCGAGTAGGGCATTTGCCTTGCACATGGCCAACCCATGTTCAATTCACAGCATCCCGTATTGTCCCCTGAGCACCACCAGGAGTGATTCCTGAGTACAGAGCCAGGAGTAACCCCTGAGCATCACTGGGTGTGACCCAAAAAGCAAAAAGGAAAAAAGAAAATAAACTCTGGTACATCTGCACTATGGAATACTCTGCAGCTGTTAGGAAAGATGAAATCATAAAATTTGCTTATAAGTGGATGGACGTAGAGAGTATTATGCTAAGTGAAATGAGTCAGAAAGAGAGGGACATATATAGAATGACTGCACTCATTTGTGGAATATCAAATAGCATGAGACTAACACCTAAGGACAGCAGAAATAAGGGCCAGGAGCATTGCTACATGGTTTGAAAGTCTGCCTCATGAGCTAGGGGGAAAAGGGATCACTAAGTAACTGATGGTTAGAGGGCTCACTCGGGATGGGAGATGCATGCTGAAAGTAGACTAAGGACCAGACATTGATGACCTCTTAGTATCTGTATTACAAACCATAATTCCCAAAAGTAGAGTGAGAGTAAGAAGAAAGGTGCCTGCCACAGAGGCAAGAGACGGGATGGGGTGGGGGTGGTGGGAGGGACACTGGGGACATTGGTGGTGGATAATGCGCACTGGTGGAGGGATGGGTGCTTGATCATTGTATGACTGAAACTCAATCATGAAAGCTTTGTAACTGTATCTCCCAGTGGCTCAATAAAAAGTTCAAAAATATCAATAACTTGAGGAGAGAAGACAGACCAGGGTGTGGGGGTGGGGGGGACACACTTCAGGAGTGAGGGGGCAGAGCCTGCCCCCAGCTCCACTCCTGGCTTTCCTGGAGGATGTGGCTGGAGGAACCTTTGGCCCACGCACAGCTCCACACGCAGGCCCAGGACACAGTGGCGGGGGTATTCATTTATTTGATGATTCCTTTAAGATGGAGAGGAGGAGGCCACCCCCAATGGCGTTCAGGGCTTAGCTGGGGTTCCAGGGATGAAATCAGGGTCTGCCACATGCAAGGCAAGCACCCTAATTTCTGTGTCACCTCTCTGGCCTGCACCATAATGATTTACCCCAAAAGGCTTCCCCTTGGACCCTCCCCCCTCCACCTAGCGCTTCTAGAAAAAAATCCTCTGACAACTAACGGGTCCTGACACTCAGCTGCCTTTGCCATTAACGTGGCCATAACACCTCAACCTAGTCCCAGTTCAGAGGGGACCTGGAAAACGGCCAACTGCGTGCAACGCAACGCGCGGCCACACACAGCCCACAACTTGGGGTGTGAGGAAGAGTCACCTCCTGCCAGGCCCTGTGTGGGGAACAGGGGGGTCCAGGAGCAAGGCCTGACCCTTCTCTGCAAGAATAATGTTGGCCTTGACCTTGGCGAGCAAGTCAAGAGCCCAGTGCTCTTCACTGGACTCTAAAGCTCAGTAATGATCTCTGAACACTGCCCTAGGTCACATGGGTGAGCACCATGGGGCACGGCCTCCGGCCCGGGGGTCACCCACTAGCCCCCAGTACCACTGTTCAGAGCATCTGTTCCCCATTGCCTGTCCAGGGACGCAGGCTGACTGCTCAGGGATTCCTGTCCTGGGACCCAGCTCGGTCATCTCGCCTTAGCTGACCATGGCCATTCCAACGCTATGTGGACAGGAAGTGAGTATGTGCCCTGGTTCTGCAGTGATACAATGCAGTGGTGTCTACAGACCCATCCAGTGGACAGGGGGCAACTGCATTAGAGTGTCAAACGCAAAAAGCAAAAGAAAAAAAAAAAGAGGGGCTTGAGTGATAGCACAGTGGGGAGGGCGTTTGCCCTACATGCGGCCAACCCGGGTTCGATTCCCAGCATCCCATATGGTCCCCTGAGCACTGCCAGGAGTAACCCCTGTGCATCACCGAGTGTGACCCAAAAAGCAAAAAAAAAAAAAAAAACTAGAGTGTCAAACACTCTGGTGAAGGAGGCCCAGCTGCAGGAAGAACATGTTTGCGAGTCATCCGCCCAGTGAGCCCTGTCAGCACCCGTACCGCGGGTTCCCCTGGCGTCCAGCTCAGGCTGGTCTCCCTGGAACCCGGCACCTACGTCTTTGAACTGCACCAGCCCCAGCTCTCCCAGCTCGGCCACGCAGCAGTAGGCAGCCTCCGCCTGGAGGAAGAGCTGCGACAGGCACATCTCCTCGCTCCGGAACACGGACGCCATCGTGATCCCGCCTTGGCCTGCGGAGGAAAGGAGCACTGAGATCACACGGGTGAGCAACTGGGGGGCCGCCCGCAGTTCAGGTACGCAAGGCTGATTCCCTCTGGGGGAGTCCGTGTTCGCTCATGGACACGCAGTTGTCTGTCTCGGTCTCTGCTGCCATATTTCTTTAGACACGACCGCTTTCCCTTTTTTGAAAGTAAAAGGTGAATCTGGGTCTGGGGGGTAGGACGATGGGTAGGATGATTATTTTGCACCTGGCCAGCCCAGGTTTGGTCCCCAGCAAACTGGATGGTCCCTAATATCTGCCAGGAATAAAATTCCTGAGTGCAGAGCCAGGAGTAACCCCTGAGTATCACCAAGTGTGGCCCCCAAACCAAACCAAACCAAAAAAATTACGATTTTTGGGTTCATGTTGTGATATTATAAAGACACAGGCATTGGGCCAGAGCAATGGTACAGCGAGGAGGGCGTTTGCCTTGCACTCGGCCAACCCCAGTTCGATTCCCGGCATCCCATATGGTCTCCCGAGCATCACCAGGAGTAATTCCTGAGTGCAGAGCCAGGAGTAACCCCTGAGCAATGCCAGGTGTGACCCAAAAAGCTAAATAAATAAATAAATAAATTTCAAAAATCAATAAAAACACAGGCATTTTGGGGCTGGAGCGATAGCACAGCGGGTAGGGCGTTTGCCTTGCACGCGGCCGACCCGGGTTCTAATCCCAGCATCCCATATGGTCCCCTGAGCAATGCCAGGGGTAATTCCTGAGTGAAGAGCCAGGAGTAACCCCTGTGCATCGCCGGGTGTGACCCAAAAACAAAACAAAAAAAAAAAAACAGGCATTTCATGCACATATGTTCACATACCTACCTTTCGGTTTGGTTTGGTTTGGTTTGGTTTGGTTTGGTTTGGTTTGGTTTGATTTGGTTTGGTTTGGTTTGGGGGTTACACCTGGTGGTGCTCAGAGCTTACTCCTGCTCTGTGCTCAGGAATCACTCCTGGCAGTGTTTGGGGGTCCATCTAAGGTACCAGGGTTTGAAGCCCAGTGGGCTGCTGCAGGACAAGCACTTTACCTGCTGTGCTGGTCCCGCCCCTGCATAGACATCCTTAACAACTACACTGCAAATGTGTACTTCTCCTCTTGAGAGCAACGGTTTCAATCTCTATCACAGCCCATATCATTCATGCCCAGGACCCCAAATTTCCCCCACTCTGTGCCACTCGATAAATGTGGCCTATGTGAAAAACATTCATGCACAGTAATACTGCATATGAAAGGCTAAGAAATAGCTCTCCGCTAAATACCCACTAACAGCAGCGGAAGTGGGGGGGAATCTAATGAATACAACTGAGCCCTGGGCTGGAGAGCTAGAGCCGTGGGCAGGATGCTTGCCTTGCACCAGGCAGACCCCAGCTTGAATCCCCAGCACCTCACATGACCCCCCCAAGCACCGCTAGGAGGGATTCCTGAGTGCAGAGTCGGGAACAAACCAGGAGCACCACCAGAAGGAAAAGGAAAAGTCAAGACAAGCAAACGAAAAACACACCTATGATCAACTAAATTGTTGCGAACACCTTATACTGGGAAAAGGACCATCTTGGATTCACTGAAAGGCCCTTAGAAGCTTCCACAGGGGCTGCAGCTATAGAAGACCCCATGGGGGCTGGAGCTATAAAAGACCCCAACAGAGGCTGGTAGGGCATTTGCCTTGTGAGGCCAACCAGGCTCTACCTCCCACACCCCATATGGTCCCCTGAGCACCTCCAGGAGTGATCACGGAGCACAGACTGAGCCCTGAGCACCACCGGGTGTGCCCCCCCCCAAATAAAGGCCCCACAAACTAGACTCCCCAAAGCCCAACCTGGCGAAGCTCAGTGGAGCTTGGAGGGGATCCATATAACGTACCAGGGTTTGAAGCCCGGCGTGTCCCTGCCACGCCACTGGCCACAACCACAGAAGACCCACACCCGGGACCCAGGACCACAGCAGCGCCGCAGCCCCAGGGTCAATCCCGACTCCCCTCTGCTTTCTCCTTCTGCACGACTCAGTGCGGATTCTCTCCAGCCCATCACTACCCCCTCCACGCTGCTCTCCCCAAGGACTCAGACCCGCCCCCTGCGTCACCCCTTCCAGCCCTTCCCTCCCCCCAAGAATTTTCTCCTTTGTACTCCACAACAGGGTCCTTAACTCATGGGAGTCTGGTCCCCCCCACCCAGACCCGCCGACCCCAACCCAGGTGCAATCGCAGCCTCGGCCTGTGTGGCCAGAGCCTGCGTGGTCAGCGCCGGGCCCCGCGGGCCCTGGGTGCCAGTCCAGCTCACCTGCCAAGCAGGGCTCAGAACCCACTTGCCAGCTCCTCCCTTCCCCCAGACGCGTGCTCAGATCCCTGGGTCACCTTCTGCAAGGCGCCTCCTCCGCGCGCCCCCTCCAGCCCCAACTGTTCGCGTGCGTGCGCGCCCGAGCGCGCGGGCCTTTCTGAGCAATCCTCTGCGTTCCCCTAGACGGGAGCCCAGCCCCCGGCCCCGCGCACTCCCCAGATGTCCTTACCCGGTGTGGTCCGATGGGTCCTGGCAGTGACTGGAGGCGCTGGGAGCCCCGGGGGCCCGCAGCGAGCAGCCGGCTGGCCGGCGAGTGGCGGCTGGGCAGGACCGGCCTGGCCAGGACTCGGCGGCGCTTCTGGTCTCCGGGCGCCCGCAGAGCCCAGAGGACTGTTGTATCAACACGGCCCGGCCTGGGTGACAGCCGGGAACCTGCCGGGCCGGCCAGCCCTGTTCAAACCCCCTGGCCTCCCTCCCCACCCCCCTGTGTCCTCAGCCGCGACCTTGGGGCCCCACCCGGTCGGCCGGCCCGCAGGAGTCTCCTGAGGGAAGGTGATTAACCCCCGCCCCCCAGCCTGCGCCTCCCGGGTTTGGAAAGAGGGTTGCCTGACACCCTGGAAGCATCCCAGACAAGCTGCCAGGGTACTGACACAGCCCAGTGATCCGCAAGATACCCCGGGGCATTGGCAAGGAGGGCGGCAGAGGAAACCCCCCTCTCCCTGCAACCATGAGGTCAGCAGCCCTGTTCAGAAACTCCACAGCCAGTCAACAGGAGGACCCTGGGAATGGCCGCGTGTCCTGCCATCTGAGTTTGATCCCCAGCACCCCATGTGGTCCCCCGAGTCTCACCAGGGGTCCTCTCTGAGCGCAGAGCCTGGAGGAAGCCCTGAGCACCGCCGGGTGTGTCCCCCCAGGCTGCCCCAAACGGACCAGTGGCTAAAATGTCGGGAAAGGGGGCTGGAGTGATAGCATAGCGGGTAGGGCGTTTGCCTTGCACGCGGCCGACCCGGGTTCAAATGCCAGCATCCCATATGGTCCCCTGAGTACTGCCAGGAGTAATTCCTGAGTGCAGAGCCAGGAATAACCCCTGTGCATCGCCAGGTGTGACCCAAAAACCAAAAAAATAAAAAAATTTAAAAAAATAAAATAAAATGTAGGGACCGTGGACACAGCGTGGAGAGGTGGGACCTCCTCCTCCTCACGCCCCCCGGCCTGGCATCCCAGGAGATGGCTACTCTGGCAGGTGAAGGGGCCTTTGTCCCCTGGGCCGGCTGCCCTGCCCGGAGGGTCGGCCTGCCACCAGCTGCTGAGTCTTGCCAAAGCTGCTTCTCCAGCAGGCTTGCAGACTCCGCCCACCCACACATACATGGACCCGCAGGGCACCCATAAACTATGCCCTAGGACCATCCATGTGGTGGGTTTTCTGGTTCCGTTGGACTTTCTTAAGGAGAATAAGATAAAGAGCCCCTAGGCTCATGCCACTAACCTTTCTCAGTCGCTGAATTTTTTGTTTCTTTCTTGTTCCTTTGAGAGGGACCCCTCTCAGAGGGCCCAGCAAGCTACCGAGACTATCCCGCCCGCACGGCAGAGCCTGGCAAGCTACCCGTGGCGTATTCGATATGCCAAAAATAATAACAACAAGTCTCACAATGGAGACGTTACTGATGCCCGCTCGAGCAAATTGATGATCAACTGGACGACAGTGCGACAGTGCTTGTTCCTTTAGTTTTTGGGTTTGGGTTTGGGGGGCTACACCTGGCTGTGATCTGGGCTCTATGCTCAGGGCTCACTCCTGGCGGGGCTCAAGAGACGGTAGGGGGTGCTGGAGATCAAACCCAGGTTTGCAGCGCTCTCTCTAAAGTTAGTCCTTCCTTTTTTTGTTGCTATGTCCTGGGGCGGCACCTTTGCTGTGGACTCTGGGGTCACACTTGCCATGAAGGGATAGAACGTAGGAACTCCAGGTGGGTGGCACTCACTATTTCTCACTATTTCTCCTGTCCATACAGCACAGATTATCGAAAGCAAATTTGATGTGTTCTGTTCTTTCAAAACATTGCCGTAGGCACCTCTCGAAGATAAGGTACCTCTCCTACAGATAGCTCTCCTGTAGATAGCCCACATAATTATCATGACGCCGTCATCACTGAAATTCAATCATGAACCTGTAATATCAAACATCCCAACAGAGTCCAAAGAGCCACATCTTCTGAGATTTGCCCTTTTCAATAAGTCATTCTGGCGCATGATCGAATTGGAACCACTGCTTTGGAAAATACAGGATAAAGGTTAGCTTGAGGGCCAGAGAGATAGGACGGGGGTTAAGGCACTTGTCTGGAATGAGGCTGATTCCGGTTTGATCTCTGGCACCATATATGGTCCCTGACCAGAAGTGAACCCTGAGTGCAGAGCCAGGAGTAAGCCCTAAACCTCACTGGGTGAGTCCCCAAAACAAAAAACAGAACATAAGCCAAACTGTAATAAATGTTTTTGTCTGTTCACTTAATATTTATCAAACACCCACTGTGTGTCCTCTCCGCTGGACTCTGAGAACAGAACAAAACTCCCCCCCGCCTCAAGCCAATGTGCATGGGAAGGTCAACCAGCAGAGAAGGAACGAGCAGGACGGTGAGGCAGTGAGGCAGCACGATCGTAGGGCCAGGGAACCTGCGCCCTGCCGAGGGCTGTTTGAGTACGTAGAATGTCCTCTATGGGACATGCAGTCCGGGCAGATGGACCGGGGCAGTTGACAAGATGCATTCCAGTCTGCCCTGTCTTGCACCACGGCCAGACCACAAGATTTCAAGGGCCCCATCGGCCCACAGCCGGACATTCCCCGCCCCTGCCCTAGAGAAACGAAGAGAGGCAATCCAGAGAAGTGGTCGGGGAAGGTGCGCTCAGAATCCAGCATTTGCCGGGCCAGAGAGACAGCGCCCCGGAGGGGCCCAGATCCACGCCCACATGGCCCCTGAGCACTGCCCCGTGTACCCCCCACCAAAATCAAAAGAGAAAAAGGAAGAAGGAAGGAAAGGAAGAAACGTTTCTAGTTCGTTCGTTCCCTCCTTCCCTCCTTCCCTCCTTCCCTCCTTCTCTCCTTCCTTCCTTCCTTTTCTTCCTTCCTTCCTTCCCTCCTTCCCTCTTTCCTTCCTTTCTTTACTTCCTTCCCTTTTCCTTCCCTCCTTCCCTTTTCCTTCCTTCCCTCTTTCCCTCCTTCCTTCCCTCCCTCCCTCCTTTTCTCTTTCCTTCCTTCCCTCCTTCCTTCCCTTCTTCCCTCATTTCTCCCTTCCTTCCCTCTCTCCCTCCTTCTTCCTTCTTTCCTTCCTTCCCTCCTTCCCTCTTTCCTTCCTTCCCTGCTTCCTTCCCTCTTCCCTTCTTCCCTCCTTCCTTCCCTCATTTCTTCCTTTCTTCCCTCCCTCCCTCCCTCCTTCCTTCTTTCCCTCCTTCCTTCCTTCCCTCCTTCCTTCCTTCCTTCCCTCCTTCCCTCTTACCTTCCTTTCTTCCCTCCTTTCTTCCTTCCTTCCTTCTCTCCTTCTCTCCCTCCCTTCTTCCTTCCTTCCTTCCTTCCCTCCTTTCTTCCTTTCTTCCTTCTTTCCTTCTCTCCTTCCTTCCTTCCTTCCCTCCTTCCTTCCTTTCCTCCTTCCCTCCTTCCCTCCTTCCCTCCTTCCCTCTTACCTTCCTTCCTTCCTTCCCTCCTTCCTTCCTTTCCTCCTTCCCTCCTTCCCTCTTACCTTCCTTCCTTCCTTCCTTCCCTCCTTCCCTCCTTCCCTCCTTCCTTCCTTCCTTCCTTCCTTCCTTCCTTCCTTCCCTCCCTTCTTCCTTCCTTCCTTCCTTCCCTCCTTCCTTCCTTCCTTCCTTCCTTCCTTCCTTCCTTCCCTCCCTTCTTCCTTCCTTCCTTCCTTCCTTCCTTCCTTCCTTCCCTTCTTTCTTTTTCTCTTTTGGTTTTGGTGGGGGACCAAAATGCCTCCAGATCCCCACACCAGGCTTTCTTCACCAGGGGCAACTCAGAGGAGGCGGGTAAGCTTCCCTCCCCACCCCAACAGAGCCCCGGCAGCCATAAACCTCCAGAACTCAATCACGGCCATGCTCACAGTTGCTCTCCACAGGCTCGGACGAGCCTCACCCAATGAGGGAATCTGCCGTGTGATCGTATTCTAAAGTTTAGGATTCCTGGAGCGTGCGGCTATGAATGCCACCTGACCTCTCATACTCTACATCACTGATGTACCAAGAGCAGCACACAACATTTGATGGGCGGTAACTAGCATGTTAGTAATCTCCTAAACAAAGGCTTATCCTGGCTTCAGGATGAAATACAACAATCTTCACACACTTTCCTCTAAGGAAATTTTATTGGACCATTTTTAGGGGATTATTCATAACAAGCAATACAAAATTAATTGTTTTGGTTCTGCTTTGGGGGTGATGGTTTGGGATATAGGGTGGAAACATTTGAAATATGGTGGTGGGAAGGTGCAACAGTGGTGGGATTGGTGTTCGAATATTAAATGTAATGAATTCTTGTGAACAACTCTCACTGTGGGGAGGACTGCCGTCTGGTCCAGCCTCTAAGGAAAGCAATATGGATTCTATCCCGGCATCCCACAGGGGCCCTAGCATCACCCAGAGCAATTCCTGAAGGAGAAGTCAGGTGTAAGCCCTGAGCATTGTTTTTGGGTGTGACCTAAAAGCAACACATAATTAAACAAACAGCACCTGGGGCCTGCAGTGTGCTGTGGTATGCAGGGAAAGGCCCCCTGACTGCTGCAGGGCCGAGGTGTGTGTGATGACCCCTGATCCCGAGGAGTCCAGGAGGAAGTAGGACTAGATAATCCTCATGCCCACAGCTCAGATATAGGTGAAACTGACCAAGGGTTAATTAAGACACAAGAGAGTTGGGAGACACAGGTTAGGGTATAGGCTTTGCACGCGGTCGCTACTGCTTCCATCCCTGGCACCACACTGTCCCCCAAACATTGCTGGGTGTGGCTCTAGAGGCCCCCCAAGCACTGCTAGGGTGGCCCAAGCACTGACAGCTCGGTGGCTAACACACACACACACACACAACACACACACACACACACACAGACAAATGTACAAAACCACAAAAAAATCAATCCTACTCAGATGCTTGTAATTATTTGTTCATGTCCTATGGGGAAACTGAGGCAGAGAAGCAGACCGTTCAAGATAGTTCAGCTAATAAGTGGTAAAGGGGGAGGGGGAGGATCCAGAGTTGGTGCTCAGCTATCAGGAAGCGGATCCGTGAGTTAGCATAGATGGTTTGGCAGGCACCCACAGGGTGCAACTCAGTTCCCTGGGTCCCTGGGTGCCCCCGTGACTGAGCCCAGGCTCGGGGAGGCATTCTGGGGATAGAAGGGGCTTACAGGGCAAAGAAAGTGAGGGAGGCAGCGTGCAGGAAGAGGTGGGGGCGCGGGGGGAGCGGTGAGTAGGACCGAATTCGGAAGCTCAAAGACTATAGGGGGCCGGGAGATGGCTCCGGGGCGAACGCACCAGCCTGGCAAGTCTGGCACGGAGAGGTCAAGGCCTTAGTCCTCCGCAGACACAGCACAATGATGCTCACAGCTCCAGGGACTCACTCTGCATGTGGGAGGCCCTGAGTTCAAGCCCCGGCCCCGCAGATATAAAGAGAAAGCAATGTTGAGCGCTCTTGACCAAACTAGGTGTTTTGCTGTTGCTAAAAGACCATTCTCACGCCACAGAGACTGGCACACACCCAAAAGAACAAGGGCAACCAGTGCTGGCACGGACGTGGGGAGAAAGGGACGCTCCTCCATTGATGGTGGGAATGCCGACTGGTCCAGCCTCTTTGGAAAACAATATGGGCATTCTTCAAAAAACTAAAAATTGAGCTCCCATTTTGACCCAGCTGTACCACTTCTGGGAATATATCCTGGGGGTGCAAAGAAGCACAGTAGAGAGGCTGGAGCGATAGCACAGTGGGTAGGGTGTTTGCCTTGCACGCAGCCGACCTGGGTTCGATTCCCAGCATTCCATATGGTCCCCCGAACACTGCCAGGAGTGATTCTTGAGTGCAGAGTCAGGAGTAAGTCCTGAGCATCGCCAGGTGTGACCCAAAAAGCAAAAAAAAAAAAAAAAAAAGAAGAAGAAGCACAGTAGAAATGACATCTGCACCTATATGTTCACTGCAGCACTGTTCACAATAGCCAGAATCTGGAATCAACCTGAGTGCCAAGAACAGACGAATGGATAAAGAAACTATGGCACATCTACACAATGGAATACTATGCAGCTGTTAGAAAAAATAAAGTCATGAAATTTGCCTACAAATGGATGGACATGGAGGGTCTCATGCTGAGTGAAACAAGTCAGAAGAAGAGGGACAGAGATAGGATGTATATGGAACTCAGCTCCCTGGTCCCTGGGTACCACTATGACTGAGCCCAGGGTCAGGGAGACTAATATATCCATGGCCAGGGAAAACAGGGACCAGGACAACTGGCCAATGGTTGGAGTCAACCACAAGTGTGTGTGGGGTGGGGGGTCGGTAAGATAGAGAAGGAACAGTTTGACAATAATAGCTGGAAAGGGTCATGCTGAATAAGAACTGTGTTAAAAGTAGGTAAAGGGGGGGGGGGGGGCTGGAGAGATATCACAGCGGGTAGGGCATTTGCCTTGCATAGGGCCGACCCGGGTTCAAGTCCCAGCATCCCATATGGTCCCCTGAGCACGGCCAGGGGTAATTCCTGAGTGCAGAGCCAGGAGTAACCCCTGTGCAGCGCCAGGTGTGACCCAAAAAGAAAAAAAAAAGTAGGTAAAGGGATATTCCTAATAACCTTTCAGTTTCTGTATTGCAAACAACAATGCCCAAGAGGAAGAGAGTGAGAGAGACAGAGAGAGAGACAGAGAGACAGAGACAGAGAGAGACAGAGAAGAAAAGAATCTGCCATTGAGACAGGCTGGAGGCTGGGGGATTGGGGTGATAGGAGGGACCCCGGGGACACTGGTGCTGGGAAATGTATGTTGGAACACTGTGACTGGAACTTAATCGTGAACAGCTTTCTCAAGATATATTTCACAATGATTCAATTAAAAGATATTTATTAAGTTTTTTTTTTAATTTTTAAAGAAAAAACTTTAAAAAAAGACATTTTAATTTGTTTGGTTGGTTGTTTCTGAGGCCAGCAGTGCTCAGAGCTTACTCCTGGCTCTGTGCTCACGGATCACTCCTGTCAGGGTTGAAGGGACTGTGTGGTGCTACATCAGACTGGGGTCTGCTTCATGCGAGGCAAGCGCCCGTCCTGCTGTACCGTCTCTCCAGCCCACAAGGCCATTTTTTTTCTTTTCGGGTCACACCTGGCAATACACAGGGGTTAATCCTGGCTCTGCACTCAGGAATTACTCCTGCCGGTGCTCAGGGGACCATATGGGATGCAGGGAATCAAACCCGGGTCGATAGCGCGCAAGGCAAACGCCCTCCCTGCTGTACTATCACTCCAGCCCCCCACAAGGCCATTTTTATGTGAAAGAACAGCTGACAAACTACAGTTATTCAGACTCTAGTATTTGGCAGCACTTTCTTTAAGACATCCATATGATGATGCCGGCACGTCCAAGAACAACTGGCACCCATGTTGCCAACGATAAAATTGTAGCTTTCCAACAACAATTATAATTTCAGAAAACTTGCTCTGCCAATGACGTTGACAGCTTCTCAACACTAGAAACTTTTCTGATGTGGGTTCTTCAATGGGAATATTTACACATTCCATGTAATGCAAAGAACCACGCATTATATTTCTATAGGTAAAGAGCAAAATGAAATATGGCATACGATGGGAAAAGCCACATGACTCGTGGGACTTTTGTAAAGGCCAATAAAAGATGCCGTGTAATCACAGAGGAGCCGATGATCTTTCAAAAGTGCCCGATTAACCAATGGATTTTAGAGAAAAGGTTAGTGATTCATTTTCATGTTACACAAGACAGTTAAGCTTTTCAAAATAACTGCTGGGTAAGTGTTTTGGTGAGGTTTCAAAGAGAAATAGCCAACTGTTTCAGAAAGACAACAAGCCCAGTGATGTTCACTTTATTTTTTTTCTTTTCTGGGCCACACCTGTTGATGCTCAGGTGTTACTCCTGGCTCTGCACTCAGGAATTAGTCTGGTGATACTAGGAGGACCATATGGAATGCTACAATCGAACCCAGGTCAGCCGTATACAAGACAAACACCCTCCCCTCTGTGCTGTCGCTCCAACCCTGATATTTTCCTTTTTAACCTTGTGTTTCTATGGGGTCAGGTTTTCTTTATCTATATCAACAAAGGCTCAGGAGACAGTCCAAGGGTTGGACTGTGAGCACTGTGCCTCAAGTTTAGTTCAGGTGTTGGTTTTGAGGCCACACCTGGTGGTGCTCAGGACCTTACTCCCAGGGATCATTCCCTTACTTACTTACTCAGGGATCACTCTTAACAGTGCTCAGGGAACCATCTGGGGTACTGGAGATCAAACTTGAGTCAGCCGCTTAGAAGGCAAGTGCCTTAACCACTGTACTATCCCTCTTAGCCCTAGGCCTCCAGTTTGATCCTTGGCCTGGTCAGGTGTGGTCCTAGACCCAAGGGCCTGAAACACCTGGCCCACGTGCTTAACTGTTAGGCTGTCACCTGGAGTGGCCACTAGGCTCCTGGGCACTGCTGAAGAGGACCTTTCACCAAAATGTGGGGGGGAAATGCACCAATAAAATAATAGAAGGCAACAGAACGAATGCAGCCGCAGACACACACAGCTCCCCCGCTCTTGGAGACCCAGGAAAGAAACTGAAGAAACGAAACATGTCACTCACCTCGGTACATTGTTCATTTTTTGGAGAGTATAGTTATT
>NC_073302.1:436648571-436655994 GCF_027595985.1 Sorex araneus | reverse complement strand
TTCACACACTGCCTGTGGCCCCAGAACCCTAGCCTGAAATTACACTTTGAGCCCACCCATCTCTGTTTACCAAACAGAAGCCGAGCCGACCACAGCGTCACTGCGCCAACAGAAATAGTTTTGCCCGAGGCCGGGCAGGATGGCAGCGGGTAGACAGGGGGGGAAGCGGGCAGGGGCCTCCTTCCCGTTGCTGATTAACTTCACCTTAACATGCCCCGGCGCGGGCGTCAGCTGCTCGCTTGCCCGCTCTCCTGACGGGCAGAGCCAGCCTGCGGTGGCCCGGGCTGCCCTAAAAATGAGCAGAACCTGTCACTGCGAGGGATTTGAGCAAGACCAAGGGAGCAGCCTTGCCAGGCGCCAGGGGGTCAAATGGGACAAGGGGCAAGGAGTCACGGGGAATATTCCAGAAAAGGACATTCTTAGGAGGGAGGTCCCTTCCCGGCATTGAGATTCCCTGGGTGATTTCTAACTTTCCTTTGATGCCAAATCAACTCTCCTGAGTCTCTGTGTGCTCTGGTGAATGCTTTGGGGACCCCAAGAAGGGCGAGGAGGGGGGGCGGAGCGGGGGAGGCTGCATTGAGATGCTTTTCAATAAGAAAGAAGGGGATGCAGAGACACAGGACGGGGGTAAGACTCTTGCCTTACACGTGGTCGCCCCGGTTTGACTCTTTCGGTTCCCTGAACGCTCCAGGAGTGAAACCTGAGTGCAAAGCCAGGAGTAAGTCCTGAGCACCGCCAGGGATGCCTCCAAATTCAAATAAACAAACGAAAAAGAGTATTCCCTGACATCGGAGTTTTTCCACAAGCCGTGGGTCAGAACCATAGAACAGTGTCTATTTGTTCCATTGGGGCTCCATTCATTGCTTTCCTGACAAATATTCTTTTTTCTCTTTCTTTTTTCTTTTTTATTTTTTGTAGTGTGTCAGCTTGACCTTGTTTCCTCACTATAAGTGTAACATGAAAGTATTACAGAGAATTTGGAAGACATGAAAATGTATTTAAAAAAGGAAGGCCGGAGTCCAGAGGGTAAGCCATTGGCTTGCATGCAGCTGGCCCGGGTTTTATCCCCAGCATCCCATATGCCACCCCCACCCCCACCCCCAGCACCCAGGAGTGATTCCTGGGTGCAAGAACCAGGAATAACTTCTGATCATTGCTGGATGTGGCCCCCAAACACAAAATAAACCCCAAAAAATATATAAAGAAGAAAAACAACCATCAACCAAAATGTCCTTTCTACATAAGAGCACTGCCAACGTCTGGGAGACTGCTTACCACAGGGCCAAAGAAATGGCTTGACAAAAAAAGCGCCTGTGACAGAGGCAGGCAGGGGGTGTGGGTGGAGGGTGATGGGAGGAACCTTAGGACACTGGTACTGGGAAATGTGCACTGGTGGAGGGATGGGTGTATGATTGAAATCTAATTATAACAGCTTTGTAGGGGGCTATTTCACAGTGATCAATAAATTGAAAAAAAAAGAAAAGAAAGAAAAAGAAATAGCTTGACAGGCGGAGTGCCAGTTTTGCGTACCAGAGACCCAGCTTTGCCCCCTGGCACTGCCTGATGCCCCGAGCACCACCAAGAAAACCTTCAAGCACAGAGCCTGGAGACTCCCCCGAGCACTGTCATGTGTGACCTTGAACAGTGAGCCAAGAGTCGCCACCGAAGTGAGTGTGGTCCAAGCACAAAGAGAGAGAAGAGAGACAAATTCCTTGCAAAGGCACCCTGGACGTGAACAAGGGTCAGCAGAAGCCAGAGAAGTCTTCAGAGAAGTACAATAATGCCTTTAAAGCACACGAAAACCTCTGACAACCTAGACGTCTCCAATAAAAATGCCTTTCAAGAATGAAGGAGACATAAAAATATAGCTAGACAAGCGAAACGCGAGAGCATGCATCATTCCACCCAGGGGAGAGTAAAACATTCTTCTAGAAGAGGAAAATGATTGCAGATAGAAGGAGAGGAATGTAGCCAGCAATCCAGAACAAGGAACTGTGTGGACACATTCAAATAGGCCCTCGCTGTATCCAACAGGAATAACTACTGACTTAGCTCAAATATATCGTGGGTAGTTAACATACGTGGCTTTTCAGTGGTATACAAATCAGGATCGGAAAGAGTTCACAAAGTTCTACTTAATCTGTGAAAATGTTATAGGCAACCATTAATATCTAGACTTTAAAAAAAAAAAGCAAGTAAAAGAGATAGTACCGTGGGTAAGGGGCTTGCCTTGTACACAGCCACCAGGTTCCATTTCTGCCATCCCATATGGTCCTTGGAGCACCACCGAGTGCAGAGCCCAGAGTAAACCTATCGCCAGGTGTGGCCCCAAATCAAAAAGAAAAGAAACAAAAATCTCTTTAAAAAAAAAGTTGATTAAAAAAAAAAAAGGTGATTTTTTTAAAAAGTTGGCTTAAAAAAACGCCGGGTGGGGGCTGGAGCAATAGCACAGCAGGTAGGGCGTTTTGCCTTGCATGCGGGCCGACCCGGGTTTGATTCCTAGCATACCATATGGTCCCCTGAGCACCGCCAGGGGTGATTCCTGAGTGCAGAGTAACCAGGAGTGACCCCTGTGCATCGACAGGTGTGACCCAAAAAGCAAAAAAGATAGGGCATTTGCCTTGCACAAGGCTGACCCGGGTTCAATTACTCCATCCCTCTCGGAGAGCCCTGGCAAGCTACCGAGAGCATCCCGCCCGCATGGCAGAGCCTGGCAAGCTACCCGTGGTGTATTCAATATGCCAAAAACAGTAACAACAAGTCTCACAATGGAGACATTACTGGTCCCTGCTCCAGCAAATCAATGAACAACAGGATGACAGTGATACAGTTAGTAACATAAAACAGAATGGCTGACAGCAGCTGCTGGAGCCTGACAAGGGTCTTTTCCCCGTGGCTGGGTGGGCTCTGGTTGCCCCTGGGAGGGTCTGCGGCTTTCGGGCAGTTTGTGCAGATGGGCACTTGTGATGGGCATCCAACCCTCTTCCCCATTCTCACCAACTTGGAGATCCCCAAAGATCTAAGTAGGCAAAGACATATGTGGGCGCCCCAGGGTCCACCCTGACCAGGTCACTACATCCATCCTCACCCAGCTGCGGGCAGGGGCGTGTGATCAAGGGGCCACAGGGGTAGCCCAGAGGTTAAGGCGTTGGCCTTGCCCACTGCGACCTGGGTCTAATAACCCCCCAGCACCCCAGATGGTCCACAGGACCCCAGATGGTCCCTGGAAGCCAGAGCCAGGAGTGATCCCTGAGACCTCCCACCCCACCCCCCCAAACCACGGAGCGTGTGTTTGAGACACTGCACCAGGTCAAGTTCAAGTTCCCTCCCGGCCTGAAGCCTCACATCTCCAAGAAGTGAGACTAAGCTTATTTCGGGAGAGTTTGAGACTCGTGCCTGAAAAGCAGCCCATCCCGGGTGACCAGGTGGCCGTGGGGTCACAACCCTATTCATCACGCGCCTTGGGACAGTCGTGGCTACATTCCTGAGAGGCCCGGGACTGCCCCTTCTGAGTCCCAGCTCCTCACCCCACCCTGGCCCACCCCAATAAACCCTGCTGGCTATCTAAAAGAAAAAGAAAAACACTGCTATAGATAAAGAGGGACACTGCACATGGGTTCTGTTTGTTTGATTTTTTTTGCCACACCCAGCAGTGCTGGGTAATGCTCCATGCTGGGGACTACACACAGGCTTGTTGCTTAGGAAAAATATGCACTCGACCCTCGGAGTTATGTCTCCAGCCAAAAGCCAATATTTTAAAGATTGAATTTACCAGGAAGTTGTCACAATATTCTTAGGAGCGCTAAGTACAGTCTTCGATAGTTAAGGAAAAAATGGAGAAGAAAACATCTGTTTCACTATTCAGTCGAATAAAAGGGAGGGAGCGAAGGAAGGAAGGAAGGAAGGAAGGAAGGAAGGAAGGAAGGAAGGAAGGAAGGAAGGAAGGAAGGAAGGAAGGAAGGAAGGAAAGAGGGAAGGAAGGAAGGAAGGAAGGAAGGAAAGAGGGAAGGAAGGAAGGAAGGAAGGAAGGAAGGAAGGAAGGAAGGAAGGAAGGAAGGAAGGAAGGAAGGAAGGAAGGAAGGAAGGAAGGAAGGAAGGAAGGAAGGAAGGAGGGAAGGAAGGAGGGAGGGAAGGAAGGAAGGAAGGAAGGAAGGAAGGAAGGAAGGAAGGAAGGAAAGAGGGAAGGAAGGAGGGAGGGAAGGAAGGAAGGAAGGAAGGAAGGAAGGAAGGAAGGAAGGAAGGAAGGAAGGAAGGAAGGAAGGAAGGAAGGAAGGAAGGAAGGAGGGAAGGAAGGAGGGAAGGAAGGAGGGAAGGAAGGAGGGAAGGAAAGAGGGAAGGAGGGAAGGAGGGAGCCTGGGTCTCACTGCCCCTCCCCACTTTGCTCTTTTTGAAAAAGAATCTTTTTTTAAAAAATTTTCTTTTATTGGGCTGGAGCGATTACACAGCGGGTAGGGTATTTGCCTTGCAAGCAGCCAACCCAGATTCAATTCGCAGCATCCCAAATGGTCCCCTGCCAGGAGTCATTCCTGAGTGCAGAGACAGGAGTAACCCCTGAGCATCGCCGGGTGTGACCCAAAAAAGCAAAAAATAAAATTTTTATCTTATTTTTATAAATTGTTCACAATAATTCATTACATTTAATATTCAAACACCAATCCCACCAACGTTGTACCTTCCCACCATATTTCAAATATTCCCACCCCAAATCCCAAACCGTGACCCCCAAAGCGGAGCCAAAACAACGAATTTTGTATTGCTCATGACGAACAACCTGCCAAAAGTGGTCCAATAAAGTTTCCTTAGAGGAAGGTGTGAGAATCTTGTCAGGGAAAACAGATCCGAGTAGAAACGGGGAGAGCCAACCCCACCCAGCCGCCGCAGAGCTCCGCCAGAGATATTTTAGAATGGACTTTGTTTTGTTTTGTTTTGTTTTTTAAGTATGTGTAACCAAATACCTACCTCAGCCCTAGAAGAAAAACTTAAAAAAGAAAATCCTGAGTGAGTTCCCACCAACTGTCTAGCTCTGAGCAACGCTGCTTCCTGGGCTGCCCTCCAAAGTAAACCTGCTGTCGTGTCTGGGGAAGGAAGCAAGAACCTGAAGCTCCAAGTTACAGGCTGGCAGAGAGACCCCAGGAACGGCACCTCCAGCAAGCACTGTCTTGGGGCCCTTCCTTTAGGACCCTCAGGGTCCTAGTCCCCACATCTGGCTGTTGGGTCGAACCCTTTCTTCTGTTGATCACTGTCACTGTCATCCCGTTGCTCATCGATTTGCTCGAGCGGGCACCAGTAACGTCTCCACTGTGAGACTTGTTGTTACTGTTTTTGGCATATCAAATACACCACGGGGAGCTTGCCAGGCTCTACCGTGGGGGGCGAGATACTCTCGGTAGCTTGCTGGGTTCTCTGAGAGGGGCAGAGGAATCGAACCCAGGTCGGCCGCATGCAAAGCAAACGCCCTACCATGAGCACTTCATCAAGAACAGCCTCAACTTGTGTATTAAAATGATTTTCTTTTTCTTTTCTCTTCATTTATCACCAGCATTTCTTTTTTTTTTTGGGGGGGGGGTCATACCTGGCGATGCACAGGGGCCACTCCTGGCTCTGCACTCAGGAACTGCCCCTGGCAGTGCTCAGGGGACCATATGGGATGCTGGGATTTGAACCCAGGTCGGCCGTGTGCAAGGCAAACGCCCTACCCGCTGTGCTATCTCTCCAGCCCCTCACCAGCATTTCTAATACCAGACCTAGGTAGGTAAAAGACAAGGCCTGGGAACACGTGCATGGTCTTATTACAGGGAAGGTTTATGATTTTCTTTTTAAACTGACTTTGTTTGGCTTGGGGCCACACCCAGCAGTGCTCAGGCTTACTTCCTGGCTCTGTACTTGGGGGTCTTTCCCCGGGACCCTTTCTGGTGTCGGGGATCAAGCCAGGGTCAGCCACATTCAAGACAAGCGCCTATTCTTGCTGTACTATCTCTCGGACCCCAACATGAATTTTCTTTGAAAGACCGTCTGCAGAGACAGTTCTCTAGAATTGCTTGCCTCCGGATTGGATGGTTTGAATCTGAATTGCATGATTTCTGATCTGACAGGTCCCTGTTAGCATCATCAGCGGGGAATGGTCTTCCCGACACACTTCTATTCCAACGCCCCTAGGAAAGGCCCTTTCAAATGATACAGCTCGCTCCTGTATCCTACACCAAAGTGTGTCTGTCTGGGCTTGCTCTTCAGCCCTGTTCTCCCTTGAACATGTAACTTGCATGCTTGTCTGTTTCTTTGCTCACCCGTTCCCACTCTGGAGAAGCCTGTGTTCTCTCTCTTTCTCCTTTTTTTCTTTTTGGGTCACACCTGGCAATGCACAGGAGTGTCTCCTGGCTCTGCACTCAGGAATGACTCCTGGAGGTGCTCGGGGGACCATATGGGATGCTGGGAATCAAACCCAGGTTTTCCGTGTGCAAGGCAAACGCTCGACCTGGTGTACACTCGCTCTGACACCCCGTGTTCTCTCTTGAACACACACATCTTCCTTTCTCACCCCTCACAGGTTTCTAAGTAAGTTTCAATAAAAACTATCTTGCTTCGCCAAAATAAAGAGTGTCTGTGTAAACAGTTAGAGTGGACATGGGAGTATACTTTCATTTCCTTTGATGGCACAGAGGTTTGGTGGTGGTGGTTCCGATGTTGGGCCTGTTTTCATAGCTCAATCTGTATTTTTTGTGGTGCCAGGGATCAATCCCAAAGCCACACATGCACACACACACATGCACACACACATACACACACACACACACACACACACACACACACATGGCCAGTGCTCTATCTCTGAGCTACATGTCCAGTCTACACACATTTTGGGGGAGACCACTGAAAAATTCATAGACACCCCCCAGCAGCACCCCCTCTGACCTGCTGTTATCTCCTGGGCCCCTTGGAGAGATCAGTCCTGGTCTCAATGACAAGAATTCTTCCAACAGAGAACAATTGGGCTTCCAAGGAGGCCCAGGGGAAAATCAGCTCTTACAAGTGCTGGTGCGCCAGAGAGATCGTTCAGGGGCTAAGGCAGATGGTACCTCTGCAAACGGTTGGTCCCAGTCTGATCCCCAGCACCACATATAGTCCCTTGAGCACTGTCAGAATTGATCCCTGAGCACTGAGCCATGAGGAAGCCCTGAGCCACACCAGCGTGGCCCAAACAAACAAACATAATACTTGAAACCCCTGTTGTCGATGGCTGGCTGCAGAGACAGCACATGGGTCAAGGCACTTGCCTTGCATGTGGTCAGCCCCGGTCTACCTGGAGGTCTCTGCAGATGCCCTCCAGGTAGAGCCAGAAGTTACCCTGGAGTGCCGTCAGGTGTGGCCCCTCCCTTTCCAATTTTTTTAGCTTGCTTAATTAATTGGCTATAAGCCTCCTGAAATC
>NC_073302.1:436583571-436646071 GCF_027595985.1 Sorex araneus | reverse complement strand
AAGGAAAGAAAGAAAGAAAGAAAGAAAGAAAGAAAGAAAGAAAGAAAGAAAGAAAGAAAGAAAGAAAGAAAGAAAGAAAGAAAGAAAGAGAGGAAAAAAGAAAGAATGAAAGAAAGAAAGAGAGGAAAAAAGAAAGAATGAAAGAAAGAAAGAAAGAAAGAAAGAAAGAAAGAGAGGAAAAAAGAAAGAAAGAAAGAAAGAAAAAGGAAGGAAGGAATGGAAAGAAGGAAGAAAGAAAAAGAAAGGAAGAATAAGAAAGAAAGAAAGAAAGAAAGAAAGAAAGAAAGAAAGAAAGAGAGAGAGAGAGAGAGAAAGAAAGAAAGAAAGAAAGAAAGAAAGAAAGAAAGAAAGAAAGAAAGAAAGAAAGAAAGAAAGAGAGGAAAAAAGAAAGAATGAAAGAAAGAAAGAGAAAGAAAGAGAGGAGAAAAAAAGGAAGAAAGAAAGAAAGAAAGAAAGAAAGAAAGAAAGAAAGAAAGAAAGAAAGAAAGAAAGAAAGAAAGAAAGAAAGAAAGAAAGAAAGAAAGAAAAAGGAAGGAAGGAAGGGAAAGAAGGAAGAAAGAAAAAGAAAGGAAGAATAAGAAAGAAAGAAAGAAAGAAAGAAAGAAAGAAAGAAAGAAAGAAAGAAAGAAAGAAAGAAAGAAAGAAAGAAAGAAAGAAAGAAAAGAAAAGAAAAAAGAAAGCTTCCTTAACTTCCCTTTGGCCTCCAAATATTTCATTTTTGGGTTTGGGGCCACACCCAGCAGTGCTCAGGGATCACTCCTGGCAGGCTCAGGGGACCATACGGGACGCCAGGGATTGAACCCAGTCGACAGCATGCAAGGCGCCCTCCCTGCTGTACTATGGCTCCAGCGTTTAATTTATTAAGCTTTAAGTCAAAGCTTAAGTTGTATGGTTACAACGGTGTTGAAATTTATGGTGTGGATGCTCCCCATCACCACCAAAGTGCCCCAGTCCCCTGTCGCCTCGAATCCCAGCTTCATCCTCCTGCTGCCCCCTCTGAGTACTGCAGACACTGAGTCTGACATGGCAGCCGTGAGCACCTCTTTCCCAACACCTAGTGGGGCCTGAGCACCCCTGCCCCCTCTCCCCTCTCCCCTCTGCCTGCCTGCCCGAAGCCCACTCATCCTTCCCTCCCTTCATTCCTCCCTCCCTCCCTTCACCATCCATCCATCCATCCATCCACCATTCATCCATCCATCCATCCCTCCATCCACCATTCATCCATCCATCCATCCTTCCCTCCCTTCACCATCCATCCATCCCTCCTTCTCTCCACCATCCACCCTCCTTCCACCTCTCCATCCCTCACTCCCCCACCCATCCAACCACCCATCCCTCCCTTCGTCCATCCTTCCCTCCCTCACTCCCTCCCTCTTTCCTTCCATCTGTCCCTCCACCCATCCCTCCGTCCGTCCGTCCCTCCGTCTGTCCCTCGGGGCCCCTGTCCAGTCCCCGCGGCTCCCCCCTGCCTTCTAGAAAGCTTGTGGCTGGGCGCCGCGTGCTCCTGGGCCCCTCTGGGGACGCAGCTCTACGTTTTCACGCCTGTTTGTCCCGAAAGCCCCCCGGAGGGCAGGTGTTCCTCCTGAGCTCCCGCGCCCCGCGCGCACGTTCCACACCTCTGCCTGGCGCGGGACACCCTCTGCGCAGGGAGAGAATGCGACCGCCCCGCGCGCTCCCCACCCCCAGCAGGTGTGACAGGCTCCGCCCCCGCCGTCCCCCCGAACGGCAGCCGGCGCTCCTTCACCTGGCAGCTGAGCACGCCGCGCGCACCAGTCCGGGGGACCCCGGGACGCCTGGCACCCCCAGACCGCCGAGCTCCTACGGACGGACGCAGCGCACGCCGGACCCGGGACGCCTGACACCCCGCAACCCCCGCACCCCTGCAGGCATGGGGCACATACCTGCCTCCCTCTGCCGCTCAGGGCGCCTCACCTCTGCCCCCTGGGCAGCCCTGCTCCTCGGCTTGGTCTTTGCCTCCTTCCAGCCCGCTGGCTCTGCAGGTAGAACTCTGAGCCTGGGCGCCCAGGGACAGGGAGGGGGAAGGAGGGAGGGAGGGAGGGAGGGAGGAGGAAAAGGAGGAGGAGGAGGAGGGTTCTGCACTCGGAAAAGAGGAAAGTCCGCTTCCTCCTCCGAAGGATTAGCCTGGCTGGGTGTGGATCTGGGACTGGGGGCCTACTTTTACCGAAGACGACCCCCAGACTCTCTGAACACCACTGTACTGTGTGTTGGGGAGTGAGGGCCCCCACATTTGGGGGTAAAATGGCCAGAAACGGTAGCAGCATCTTTTTCCTTCCCAGCACCCCAGGGCTTTGGGCTAGTAACCCCCAAAACACCCCCACCCACCCACCCACTGGGCCCCTCTCCAGCCCCTGTAGGTCCCCTCGCTCCCCTGGAAACTCTCACTGAACCTTGAAAAGGCTGCCCTAGGGATAGTACAGGTACAGTGGGCAGGGTGCTTGCCTCGAATACCGCACCCCATAGGGTCCCCTGGGCCCTGGCAGGAGTGAGCCCTGAGCACCGGGTGTGGCTCGAAAACCAAAAAAGATCAACAAAGGTTGCCCTTCCCCAGCCCTGCGCCCCCAGACGTCGGGGGCTGCCTTAGTGCTGCAGAGGCTGTCTGGTGCTTCTTGGCCCCGCCTTGCTCTCCTGGAGGGCTGTCGGGTGCTTCTTGGCCCTGCCCTGTTCTCCTGGAGGACTGTCGGGGTGTCTCTTGGCCCTGCCCTGTTCTCCTGGAGGGCTGTCGGGTGCTTCTTGGCCCTTCCCTGTTCTCCTGGAGGGCTGTCGGGGTGCTTCTTGGCCCTGCCCTGTTCTCCTGGAGGACTGTCGAGGTGTCTCTTGGCCCTGCCCTGTTCTCCTGGAGGGCTGTCGGGTGCTTCTTGGCCCTTCCCTGTTCTCCTGGAGGGTGTCGGGGTGCTTCTTGGCCCCGCCTTGTTCTCCTGGAGGGCTGTCGGGGTGCTTCTTGGCCCTTCCCTGTTCTCCCGGAGGGCTGTCGGGTGCTTCTTGGCCCTTCCCTGTTCTCCCGGAGGGCTGTCGGGTGCTTCTTGGCCCTGCCTTGCTCTCCCGGGCCTCTTCTGACCTCCTGAGGCTCAGCTTCACCTCGACTTCTTTGGGGTTTCTGTGCAGCTTGGCTCTTGCTCCCCCTAAAGTACAAACCCCCCTACAATCTGCCAGATTCTCCAAGCTGGCCCTCAGCAACATCCACCCCCCCCCAATTGTCTCTCTGTCAGCTCATCCTAGGGCTCCCAGCAACACCCCCAAACCCACCCCACCCCACCACAAGCCACTGAGTTCAGCTCAAATCCGCTTGCACCCTGACCAGCAGCTGTGCGGCCTTCGGCAAATTCCTTAACCCTCCTGAGTTCCTCATTTATAAGGAAGGGACAATCACTGTGATCGTGCTTCAGATTGGGGAAAGACGAAATCAGATTAGACAGGGGCTGGAGTGATAGCACAGCAGGTGGGGCGTTTGCCTTGCACTCGGCTGACCCAGGTTCGATTCCCAGCATCCATACGGTCCCCTGAGCACCGCCAGGGGTAATTCCTGAGTGCAGAGCCAGGAGTGACCCCTGTGCATTGCCAGGTGTGACCCAAAAAGCAAAAAAAAAAAAAAAAAAAGATTAGACACAGAAAGAGAGTCAGAGAGAAAATTCAGACCTGGGTTCCATCCCCAGCATCCCTTAGGGTCCCCTGCGCACACCAGGAGTAATTCATGAGTGCAGAACCAGGAGTGACCCCTGAGCACCACTGGGTGTGGCCCCAAACAAACAAAACAAAAAAGCACTGTGGCACTGGCGTCCATCGATTTGCTCGAGGGGGCACCAGTAACGTCTCTGTTGTGAGACTTGTTACTGCTTTTTGGCATATCGAATACGCCACGGGTATCTTGCCAGGCTCGGCAGTGCGGGAGGGATACTCTCGGTAACTTGCTGGGCTCTTCAAGAGGGACGGAGGAATCGAACGAGGGTCGGCCGTGCAAAGCAAATGCCCTACCCACTGTGCTATTGCTCCAAAACAAAAAAGCACTGTAGCACTGTTGTCCCACTGTTCATCAATTTGCTCGAGCGGGCACCAGCAACGTCTCCATTGTGAGACTTCTTACTTTTTTTGGCATATCAAATATGCCACGGGGAGCTTGCCAGGCTCTGCCGTGCGGGCGAGATACTCTCAGTAGCTTGCGGCGCTCTCCGAGAGGGACGGAGGAATTGAACCCGGGTCGGCCACATGCAAGGCGAACGCCCTACCCTCTGTGCTACCACTCCAGCCCTGTATGTCTTTCTAAATAAGAGTGCGTGGTAAAACCATGAGAGCGAGCATAACTGTTTCCGGTTTCCATCCCCCAACCCCCAAATCCGTGTTCTCCTTCCTGGTTATCTTTCTGGCATGTGAAGGGCAGGGCCTGAAATGGGCCTCCCGGGCCATTGGGAAGCAACCCCCGCCTACCACCGTAGGGCCAGGCGCTGGCTGACTACTCATGAGGGCGGGGGTGTTGGGGCCACACCTGGTGGTGCTCAGGGTTATTCCTGGCCCTCTGCTCAGAAGTGGCCCCTGGCGGTACTCAGAGGACCATCTGTGGTGCTGGGGATCAAACCAGGTGCAAGGTCTTACCCCTGTGGTATCTCTCTAGCCCCTAAAGTCTTTTATTTGGGAGAGAGAGAAAGCGAGTGAGAGAGAGAGCGAGAGAGAGAGGGTGAGAGAGAGCAAGAGAGAGAGTGAGAGAGCGAGAGAGAGCGAGAGAAAGAGTGAGAGAGAGCGAGAGAGAGTGAGAGAGAGTGAAAGAGAGAGAGAGTATAGCACTGCTCAAGTTTGACCCCCCACCTCCTCGGTCCTGGCCCTGAACCACTGGCCCAGTCAGCTGAGTGTTGCTGGCGCTGGCCCCCGAATCCTGAGCACTGTCTGGGAAGTCCATAAATCCTAGGAAATTGGAACAAATCTTTCATGCTGTAGAAGCATCTGAAACCTGAGGCAGAACCATTGTCAACCTCTGGGAACGGCAGTTTCCTCTAGTTTCCGCTGGCCCCGCCCTCTCACTCTCCAGTTTTGCCAGGGCTCCTTCTTTTTTTTTTTTTTTTCTTTTTGGGTCACACCCGGCAATGCACAGGGGTTACTCCTGGCTCTGCACTCAGGAATCACCCTGGCGATGCTCGGGGGACCATGTGGGATGCTGGGAATCGAACCCGGGTTGGCCGCATGCAAGGCAAACGCCCTACCCGCTGTGCTATTGCTCCAGCCCCGTGGGTTCCTTCTTGAGGCGGGGGTGCTCTATCCTTGGCAGTGCTCAGGGGTCTGTATGGGGCACTGAGAATTGCGCCGGATTTAGCCACGTGTGGGGCAATCCCCCTCCCCCCTGCACTGTCTCTCCGGCCCCCAACGTACTGGGTTTTCTCCCACCCACTCGCTGTAGACCCCTCCGGGACAGAAGCGAAAGGCAGGGCCACGTAAGTTATTTGGGCTGGAGGGCAGGCGGAAATGCTGAGGGACCGATTTCTCCCAACAAAGAGCGAGCTGCAAGCCAGTGGGCTGTCAATGAGTGACCGGCGGTCACTTCCAGACTGTGTGCTCTGGGGGCGGAGGCAGAGAATCAGCCTGAGCAGCAATTTCACGGTTTGTGGTCAACAAGAAGTTTCCCCCACCTCCTGGGAGGCGGGACCCGCCCGGTGGAGGCTGACCCAGACAGGGAGGGGCTCTGAGAGAGAGTGCTTGGCCAGGGTTTGCTTTGTTTATGCTCCCAAGAAGCAGACTGAGGGGCCAGAGGGTCAGCACAGTGGGCAAGGCACAGCCCACGGTCCCCTGAGCACAGAGACAGGAGCCTTAAGAACCAGGGTGGGGTCAGGGGTGGGGGCGGGAATTCATTGTTCCCAGACTGGAATTTCTATACTTTCATAATATTCACTACTGATCTACTAGACACACACACACACACACACACACACACACACACACACACACACACACACACTTTGGCCAGAAAGATCAGACACTTTCTTGCCTTGCTCACACCCAACCAAGTTCAATCCCTGGCACACAGATGGTCCCCCCCCCCCCCCCGAGCCCCGCCAGGGGTGATCCCTGAGCACCTCCAGGAATAAGCCCTGAGCAGCACTGGGCATGGCCCCAAAACAAACCAAAAAGTTCTAAACCTCATACAGGAGAGCAGATTGTTTTCCTGCTGCCTAGAATGGTGTGTGTGTGTGTGTGTGTGTGTGTGTGTGTGTGTGTGTGTGTGTGTGTGTGTGTGTGTGTGTGTGAGTCAGGGGTGGGGCACATCCAGCTATGCTCAGGCATCACTCCTGGCTGTGCTCTGGGGACCGTGGGGGACGCGATGAGCAAACCCAGTCAGCCCACCTGCTGCACTCCGGCTCCGGCCCCTGAGATGATCTTCTGTCTTTTCTTCCAGAAGCGAGCAACAGCACCCACTCAGCACTGACCACCCAGCACCCAGACCCTGACAGCCTGGACCAGTGCCCCAGTAAGCCTCTGCCTGCAGCCCCTGGACCCCGGGGGCTGCCTTGGATTCTGGAGGGAAACTCAAAGCTCTTTGCTCGCCGGGGCTTGCTGCCAGGTGGGAGGGGGGACCGCCGTGAACACTGTCTGCCGAGCACCGCCCTCAGCCGTCGGCACCTGGGCCCGGGCGAGCCTCACTTTTTTGGTGCACAGGTTTTAATGCTCCCGTTTTAATTGAGCTTTACCTGTGCTCAAATGTTTCTAGGGCTGGAGAAACAGTCCTGGCACTCAGGGGCTTGCTGGTGGGCCAGGTCCCGGCCCTGCTCCCGTCCCGGAGTGATCCAGTGGGTGTGGCCACAGCCCCTGACAGATAAACAGCTGCCTTCAGGAGGGGTGGGACTAGACCCCCACTGCCCAATGCCTACCTACCTCAGGAGTTTTGCCTTCGTGCCTTTGACATGTGTCTGTTTCTCCTCGACCTGAACCCGGCCCCCCGGCCCATGGGGCTGTCCTTCAGAAAGCAACTGTGGGGCCATAGCACAGCGGGGAGGGCGTTTGCCTTGCTCGCAGCCGACCCGGGTTCAATCCCCGGCACCCCATAGGGTCCCCCCAAGCGCCACCAGGAGTGATTCCTAAGTGCGGAGCCGGGAGTAAGCCCTGAGCACTGCTGGGTATGACCCCCCAAAAAAAAAAAGGAAAGAGAAACTAAACAAACAGGACAGAAAGCAGCCCTGGCTACACGGGTCCCGCTAAGAGACGCCTGGCTCGTCTCCGCGCTGGCTGGTTTTCAGCCGCCCGCGTCGAATACCCCGACTCGGTTTCTTCTGGACTCTCACAAAGGAAACCTTGAGATCCGTCCAAGTCCAGCTGGAATCTGTTTACGAGCAGCTCATGAATCGGGCCGTGTCCGGCCTCGCGGGAAGCGTGCTCCCAGGCCCTGACCCCAGGTAGAAGGTCTTTCTAGGTGCCGGGTCCACAAACGTGAGTTTCAGGCCAGGCTTTCTCCTGTCAGGGGCCAGGGAGGGACACTGAGGGCTCTGGTCAGGTTACCTGGATCATCAGCTCATTGGATCAAGAAATTCCAGGCTGATTGGCTTAAAATTCCATGCCTGGGAGGGAGAGGAGGAAATGGTAATAAGTTAGGTATTAGGTCTGGGTGGGGCTTAGCATAAGGGGTTCTCAGGGACCTCCTCCTCTCTGTGCCCCCCACCCCGTCCCCCCATTATTATTATTATTATTATTATTATTTTTGTAACAGAAGGCAATAAACCCCCGGAGGCAGCAGCGCTGAGAACACGACTTCGGAATAAGGAGACTCGGGGGCTCAGTGCTGGGTGCCCCCAACCCCCTTACCCCCCCCCCCCGCCCCGCTCTGACCTTGAGCAAATCACAGCCTCTGCCTGTCCGTGTGAAACGGGAGAAGGAAGGGCCAGGATGGGTCGGGCGGAATAAACAGGGGAGCTCTGGGGAGAGGGGAGAGGAAGGCGAGCTGGGGGCGCAGGGGTGGGGCGGGGTGGAGGTGGGGACTGCATCCCTAGTCCTGTCTCTCTCCCCACCCCCACCCCAGATGTCGACTTCTGCCCTCAAGCTGCCCGCTGCTGCCAGGCAGGCGTGGACGAGTACGGCTGGATCGCGGCGGCCGTGGGCTGGAGCCTGTGGTTCCTCACCCTCATCCTGCTGTGCGTGGACAAGCTGACCAAGCTCCCTCCCGAGGGGCCCAAGGACTCCCAGGCCTGAGTCGGGGGGCCCAGGAACCTCCCTCTAAGGGGGGATTGGGGCGGAGAGGGGCGGCGTCCCCAGGGGGTGCTCCAGCCCTTCTCTGTCTCTCAGCTCTGACAGGAGGAAGGGAAGTAGGGAGGGGAGGGTCCGGGGAGGCTCCTCCCATCTGCCTCCACTCCCAGTTTCTAACGGCACCTGGACCTGGTTTGCGCCAGTCACCACCTTCCTCGTGACAGTTCCCGAAAAGGGCCAGAGAGGTAGTGCAGTGGTTAGAGTGCTTGCTTGGCATGCAACTGACCCCTGAGTTTGACCCCTGGCATCCCCTCTGGTCCCCTGAGCACCCCCAGGAGTGAACTCCTGAGTGCAGAGCCAGGAGTCACCCCTGAGCCTCCCTGGGTGTGGCCCCCAAACACCAGAGTCTCTAGGAGAACGGCTCCTATTCGTTTATTTTATTGGAGCTTAGGAACCACGCGCAGCAGTGTCCAAGGGGAATGTGGTGCCAGGGATTAAGCCGGGGTCCCTGCGTGCGAAGCCTGCACACAGCCCTTTGCAAGGGGCCTCCTGAGCCCTGCCTGGAAGACTCCCTCCCTCGAGGGGGGAAAAAGAAAATTCGAGCAGGCCGGGAATGTGGCCCAGGAGAGAGAACTTGCCCTGCACGGGCCAGGCCCTGGGGCACTGCTCAAGCTTCAGGGCAGGTGGTGTCTGGAACACCTGCAGTCGGGGGCGGTGGGCAGAACCCTCAGCAGCGGGGGCGTGCACTGCCTGTAGTTACAACCGACCTTCTGGGCCCGGAGAGAGTATAGTGGGTAGCGCACAGCCAGCCCAGCACCCCACGTGGTCCCCCAGCACTGCTGGGAGCAATCCCCGAGAGCAGAAGTCAGCCCTGAGCACCACGAGGCGCGGCCCCCAAGCAAATGAGCCAAAGTGAACATTCCGAGAGCGGCTTCTCTTTCCTCTGGACGAGAGCAGGGCCAGGGATGCCCAGAGACATTCTTGTCTTTGAGATCGGAAAGATGATTCCGGAAAATGAGGGTTATGCTTCCGGGGAGCTGCCACAGACCTACCCTCGGTGTGGAATCTCTCGATCCTAGCAAAGGTCTGTCAGCCCGTTTAACTGGGAGAACGGAGCCCCAACTTCCAGGGATCTGAGTACATCTAAGTAGCAAGCCGCAGGATGAGGCACGGGTACCCTTTTCGGGGAAGAGTCTCTTGAGGGGCCAGAGAGGTGGTACAGTGGGCGGGGCTCTTGGCTGTCAAGCGGCCACCTGGGTTCACTCTCAGGTGCTCCCTATGGTCCCCGAGAGAATGTCCTTGAGCCAGCGATGCCGTCCTCAGCACAGACGCGGCCTGCGCCCCGCAGAAACCTTTCCCTACTAAAACGCCCCGTGCAGACCATGACTTCTGAGCACTGTGTGTGGGGGGTGAGCATCCGACCTATAAGATGATCAGTTAGGGGCTGGGAGGCTGGATGGAAGGGCTGAGCAGAAGCCCTGAAGTTGCTCTCTGGACACGGGAAGCTTCCCAAACACTGCTCCGGTGACACCCCAAATAAAATAAAATGATCATGTGTGCTGTTCCGTTGCATGGGCGTGAGACCCAAAGACAAAGAAATCAAGTGTGCGATATTCTTTATTACAAATCAGAGGTGACACCACGTGAAATGCAGCAAGAGCCCATCTTAGCACAGGAGAGAGAGCACAACTCACGGAGCCTCTGCTTCTCTCGGGGGCGGGAGGTCTGAGTTCATCCCTAGCACCACACGGTTCCTCGAGCACCACCAGGAGAGCAACCCCCAAATACAGAACCAAGAGTAGCCCCCTGAGAACTGCCTGGTGTGGCCCCCCAAACCAGAACCAACCAAACAAAACCAGTCTCAGACTAACTTTGGTCTCTCCTTCCAATATATGCAAGGACCTTTTTATTTATTTTTATTTTTTTGCTTTTTGGGTCACACCTGGCGATGCACAGGGATTACTCCTGGCTCAGCACTCAGGAACCACTCCTGGCGGTGCTCAGGGGACCCTATGGGATGCTGGGAATCGAACCCGGGTCGGCCTCGTGCAAGGCAAACGCCCTACCCACTGTGCTATTGCTCCAGCCCCTGCGAGGACCTTTTTAAACTCAGAGAAGTATCGACCCGGATGGGGCTCGGAGGGGAAACAGCTCTCTTGTGGAGAGCCTCCATGGGACCGTGCTTCGTGAACACCTGTTTCTTGTTGTTTGCACCGTGCTTCGTGAACAACACCTGATGGGGAATCAGGATGTCTTGTCACACTCACAAGTTGTGGCTAGTTTATCAGCTGCAGACACTTGAGGGCAAACAAGCAGGGAGAGGTATATAAGGGGGGAAGCTGCCCAGCTAGTCGGTTCCTCCTCGTTCCCCCTCGTTCCCGTTTCTTCCCCCTTCAATGGAAAGTTCCTGAATAAATCGCAGCAAGAAGGATCTCCGAGTTGCGTGTTTCTTCACTGGTCGAAGTGACGCGCGACACTCTCTGAACCGGGCGGCTGTCTTAAAGGCCGTTTCTTTCTCCTCACCAACAAAGCATCGAACAAAGTGACGTCTTCAAGGACCGTCTGTCTCTCTGTCCGTCCGCTCTCTGTGGATCTCCTGCAAAGGAATGCCGACGGCCGTTCCTATCTGAAGGATCCGTCCGAAGGACCCCAGGTCCCTGTCCTTGTGGGAACGCAGACTCGTTACCTTGGTCATCACTGTCCAGAGCACGGAGGGACAGACAGGCAGACAGCAGGGCTGACCTAGGCAGCACCCACGCGGACCTTCCCTTCGTCACCCCTCTCTTCCCAGCCCTGCTCTCCCACCCTACTCCCTCCTTCTCCCAGTCAGCCGTGAGTCACCTGTACACAGGGACTTCACCTCCCCGCCTCACTCCCCTCTGGCCGTGTGCTCCTAACTCCCGCCTCTCCCCTCGGGACTCGGACCTGGCTCTGTTCACCGGGACAGCTGAGCACTTGGCACTGTCCCAGCTGCCGGCCTGCCATGCTCACTGGTCACACACTCCCCTACCTGGGAGACAGCAAGCCCACAGGAGAATGCTGGAAGAACGGGAGGCTCAGAGGGGCTGGAGGGACAGTGGGGACAGTGTGGGCTAGGGGGCTGGAGGGCACTGAGCTGCCCCTCCCACACACAGGCCAGTGACACGGACAGGACTTCCGGCAGGTTCCCCAGCCACTACCGTGCCGAGAGGAGCCTGATGCCGGCCTCGCACCAAACAGAAAGTTAAGCCCCCCCGTGCCCCCCCGTCTACGGCCACCTGACTCTGCCAGTCCCCGCCCCAGCCCCGGCCACCCGCCTGCCTGACCAGTGTCAGGGTGCCCCCACCGGTCTGTGCCGCCTCGGTTTCCCCACTCCCCTGCATCACTGTCGGGGTGAAGGCCGGAGAATGCCCCAAAGGCCATCTTACTAGGAGATTCCTGCTTCCAGCGAGAGGAAGCCCAGGGCTGTATCCACTCTCCCATCACCACCACACACACATGTATGTTCTTCATGTGTGCCTCCCACTGAGACAGGTAAGCCTGGGAAACAGGGTGGTGGTTGGCTAAGATGGGGTCACACTGGAATGGGGGGACCCTGGAGGGCGGGGTCCTGTGTCAGGGAAGACATGGACAGAGACACACAGGGATGAGAAGGGATGATGGTGGACACTGGGGTGCAGTGTCTACAGCCAGGACCCTTCTGGGATGATGAGGGAAGCACAGAGGCCAGGGTGGACGCCTCCTGGATGTCCTGGACGCCTCCTGGATGTGGGAGGAACGAACCACTGTTGCCCCCTGGAGTTTGACCTGCAGCTCCAAACCTTCCGGCTCTTCACTGCTGTGTTGGAGAGAAGCAGGTGGTGCCTTGGGGGGCGTGGCAGGGGATGCCTTGGGCTTCAGAGTGGGTGGCCAAGGACAGGGGGGCACTGTCCCCAGAGGCAGGTCTGGGGCCGGCCTTCCTCCTCTCCCCCGGCACGCAGCCCAACCCACAGCAGCTCAGCGCTGGGGACTCTGCCTGCGAAGAGGCGAGCCTAGGAGGGTGCCCCGAGGTCCTGTGCACCCCATAAAGATCCCGCCACCGGCCCTGACTTCTCTGCGTGAGAGGTGGTGGCCACAGGGCTGGGGAGAGAAGTTTCTGGGTGGCAGGAATTTCCCTTCCTGTAGCCCCTTTAAGAAACGCACATGAGGGCCGGAGCAATAGAGTAGCAGGTAGGGCGGTTGGCTTGCACCCAGCCGGCCCGGGTTCTATGCCTCGGAACCACACCTGGTTCCCGGGATGATCCCTGAGCACAGAGCCAAGAGTAAGACCTGAGCACCTCTGGGTGTCGCCCCAAACCATAATAAATAAACCCACAGTGCACACACGTGTACACACACATACACACACATATACACACATACACACACACACACACAAACCACACAAGCACTGTGTGGGCGCCGTGGGGTCCCCAAGCTCACGGTCCTCTGACTGGCCTCTCTGAGCTGCTGCTGGCCATGGCCACGCCCGATTCCACCCTGGGTTCGGGAGCACAGCAGGAGAGGGACGTGGGGTGCGGACCTGAAGGATTCGGGGTGCCCTGGGTCCTGAGCGTGCGTGGGTGAAGTGAGCCGAGCGGAGCCTGTAGGGCGTCTCCCGAGACGCCTTCCACGGCTCGGACTGTTCCTGACACAGTTTTCCTCGAGGAATGAGCTGCTTTTTATTTTTATTTTTATTGATTTATTTGTTCTTTGGCTTTTTGCCCAGATTTCCCATCTCCCAGTAGCTAGGCGGTCACACCCAGGGACTGCCCCCAGCGCCGTGTAACCCTGTCAGCGGCCAGCATCCAGAGACTTAAAAGCAAGCGATATCCTATAGCCTACTTCTCCCTCTGGGAGAACCTGGCAAACTCCTGGGAGTTTCCTGCCCGCATGGGAGAGCCTCGAAAGGTCCCCATGGTGTATTCCTATGCCAAAATCAGTAACAAGCTGGGTCTCATTCCTCTGACCCTGTAAGAGCCTCCAGTACGGCATCCTTGGAAGGACGAGTAGAGGGAGGCTTCTAAAGTCTCAGGGATAGGACGAATGGAGACGTTACTGAGACCGCTCGAGAAATTCGACGATCAACAGGATGATGATTTATTTCTTTTGCTTTTGGGGTCACAGGGGTTATTCCTGGCTTTGCACTCAGGAATTACTCCTAGCGGTGCTCGGGGGACCATATAGGGTGCTGGGGATCTAACCCGGGCCAGCCGCACGCAAGGCAAATGCCCGACCTGCTGTACTACGGCTGCAGCTCCTGAGCTGCTTTTTAAATGTGCAGAGAAAGGTCCTAAAAGAATGCTCAACCTGTCACTGTCACTGTCATCCTGTTACTCATGAATTTGCTCAAGCGGGCACCAGCTCCAACCTAAAAAAAAAGAAAAAGAAAAACAGAAAGGTCGCCCTAGAGATAACTCGGCTTCCGTGGCGGGCTGGCCACTGGGGCTGATGCAGCATCTGAGCCAGCTGAGGCGGAAGGCTACCGTCAGACCACACGATTACAGCCACGCGGTGGCCAGACAGAGCCTGTGGCTGGGGCACGGCAGCACCATCCCGAGGGGCTGCTTGCTCGAGCCCGCCCTCCCCATGGAGCAGCAGCACCTCACGGGCACCTCATGCCCTGCTCTGTCGCCTGCCCCATCCATGCCTACCAAGGAGGAGTGAGTGCCCAGCCTGCTCCCTGATGAGCCACCTTGGCTCCCGCTGGCCGCACCACTGGCCTCTTTCCCAGACGTGGTATTGATGTAAACCAAATATGGAGTCCAGGACTGGCACCCTAGTACGGCGGGGAGGGCATTTGCCTTGTACATGGCTGACCCGGGTTCGATCCCCAGCATCCTGTATGGTTCACGTGAGCACAACCACCAGGAGTGATTCCTGAGTGCTGAGTCGGGAGTAAGCCCTGAGCATCGCCAGATGTGGCCCCCAAACAGAAACAAACAAAAAGAATTCCAGGGAATAATCTTATTCTATTTTGAAGCTGCTTCAATCAAACACCCCTTTGAAACCAGATTGACAAACTATCGAGCTATGGTAGAATATTAAATGCCCAGTGCAATGTGGCAGGGAAAGCTATTTCGCTGGGGTGGTTGATTTGTTGGTTTTTGGTTTTCATTTTCTTGCTCTGGGTTTGAGGCCATAGCTGGTGGTACATGGAGGTCTTCCAGGGGATCACGTGGTGCTGGGAATGGGCATTCTGGCCCCAGCTCCTACCCCTACCCCACCCCACCATGCCATGTCTTTTCTTCGCCCATCAACATCATTCTTTCAAGTGGGGTGCACCTGACATAAACCAGTCAGCCTGGTTTTGAGTTCAGATTGCGGCCACGAGGGCTTGATCCCATCTATCTTTCTCTATTTCCGAACATTGAAAACCCGGAAACTCAGAAGCCACAAAGAGGGTGACCCTGCCAGTCCCCATCTCTGCACGTCAGGGGCCAGAGCGGGAGACGGAACTTTTCTGGAGAGCGTTTGAGGGCGTAGAGGAATGGTGGCCCCTGCGGGAATCGCTGAACCTCCGAGCGGTGACTGCAGGGTCTAGCCTGGGCGGGTCACAGGTCAGGGAGAGGTGATGTGGCTGCCAAACGGGCCAGGTAAGGAGGACTCAGGGCCCAGGGACACTCCTGGGTCCGACCTTCCCCACCAAGGTCACTCCCAGCAACTTGCACGCCACAGCTCCCCATGACCTGGGTGGACACTGCAAGATTGGGAACGCGGGTTACTATCTGCTTGCTGCCGGGGTACCCCTGAAGTGCTCCCCTCTGGACGCCACCGGAAAGGCCCTGTACGATGCCCTGAAACATGCCAGGGGGACCGTCAGGCAACGGCCCCGGTGGACGGTGAAACTAAGAACAAAACCAGGGGCAGTTCTCGAGGCGAAAACAGATTGAAGGGTGCGTCATTTTTCTCCCACTGGGTATGACTCGGGGGATGGAGCCCAGCACTTCTCTAATGACCCCGAAAACGCCACCCACCTGTCCCCCACCCTGCCACCCCTCAAACCCAGACTTACTTTCTGGACCTCCTGAGAGGGAAACCACCTGATCTATCCACACCCCCAAACAAATTTATTTAATGTTTAAATTAAGTAATTAGTCAATGATATTTTTTGAGTTTACTTAATTAATTTTTTATGGCAAAATGTACTAAAATTGTAAATGTAGCTCTTGAGATGGGAGGGGAGGGCCCAGTGGGTTTTATTTCTCTTCTTTTCCCATCAATCTGCTTTTGGACCAGAAAAAAACAAAAATAGATTAAAAGGCTGTCGGGGCTAGAGAGATAGCACAGCAGGTAGGGCGTTTGCCTTGCACATGGCTTACCCGGGTTCGAATCCCAGCATCCCATATGGTCCCCTGAGCACCGCCAGGGGTAATTCCTGAGTGCAAAGCCAGGAGTAACCCCTGTGCATTGCCAGGTGTGACCCAAAAAGCAAAAAAAAAAGGCTGTCATTGGCTGTTCTGACTGCAGCCGACAGCTCTGTGCCTTGTTCCTCCACTTGACCCTTTGGGTATCAGATTTGACTCGTGTGAATCCAGAGAGAGCAGGCAGTGTAGACCTCAGTGTCCTCAGCTTCATACCCAGGCAGAGATCGTTACTTTGGTCTCTGGAAGCTTTTCAGGGTGAGAGCTACTTCTAGGTTCTGCAAAAAAAAAAAAAAAAAGAACAAGTATCCTGCCTCGCTCCCCCAGCAACCAGAGCCCAGAACTACTGACAAACAAGCGTCTCCGTCTCCGGTGCTCAGGGCCGGCAAGGCCACGCCAGCTCTGCAGCAAATAAACCTCTCGAGGCTAAGGTTTCCTTTCGTCTTAGGAATGATGAATCTTTTATTCACCTGCCTGCATCTTTATTTGCTCCATCTGGGGGGCCACACTGGGTGATGCTCAGGGTCACTCCTGACTCTTCACTCAGGAATCACTCCTGGCGGTGCTCCAGGGGCCGTATGGGATGCTGGGAATTGGGCCCAGCTTGACCACGAGCACGGCAAGCGCCCTCCCCGCTGGACTCTGGCTCCAGCCCCAGCTCAGCACTTTTTAACTACTAAGTGGAAGGAGCCGGGTCGGCAGCGGGTGGCCGGGTCGCTGAGTCAGAATCTAAGAGCTTCCACGCAGATCTCAGAGGCACCGACAGACAGGCCCATCCATTCCAAACGCCTTCCCAGCGGGGGGCTACCAGCGAGGGGCTGTATTTCAGGCTTCTGGAATATTCTCCTTTGGCACAAGCAAGCGGCCTCTTTCCTACACCAAGATGGACCATCTCAACTGTGACCAACACCGTTCTAGTTCCCAGCCCCAGAGAAATCTAACACACACCCCCATCTCCTCCCCAGCGGGGACACCCGTGTTCCAGGAAGGGAACGTCTAGAGGGAGAAGGTTCTTAGAAGCCCTGTCCGTCCCGCCATAAACCATTTCACCAGGGCTGGAGAGAGCGTGCGGCCGAGAGGGACTTGACTTGGGTTTGATCCTGGCATGGAATCAGGTCCCCCGAGCCCCGCCAGCAGTCAGGTGGGACCCCCAAAAGCAAATCAACAACAAAAATACATTTCACTATTTCCGGATCCAGTTCAGGCTCCAGACCAACGCATCTTGCTGCTGTTTCTTGCTTTCTTCTGAAGCCGGGCTTGGCAGACACAGTACCAAGAGGGGGCAAGGACATGAGACGGGACAGGATGGTTCCAATTCACATTCAGCGTGACCTCGGTGTTTGGGCTGTGGGCGTGGGACTCATCTGACCTTTCTTTCTTTTTGAAAATATCTTGCTTGTTTTTTTTTTGAAAATATCTTGTTTGTTTTTCTTTCTTTTTATTCACCTAACCTTTCTTCTTCCCAGTCTCTGCTGCTTCTAGAAACTCCTCCTCTGTCATTTTGAACCTCTGCAGTCAGAGCATATGAGGTCTTTAAAGAAACAAGTTGTCCCAGTTCATTTGTTCTCTTGGAAGTTGTATTTATTAAGACTTATAATTAATAAGGGCCTAGTAAAGTCAATGGCGATGACAGTCCTTCAGCCTCAGGCAGCGGAGTCTCTGTGTGTGTATGTGTGTGTGCGTGTGTGTTAGCACTCTTTGTCTTTTAAGAATGAGTCTTGGTTTCTCAGGGGTGCCCTGTCCTGTGGTTCTTTCCTGCTTTTTTTTTTTTTTTTGCTTTTTGGGTCACACCCAGTGATGCTCAGGGGTTACTCTTGGATCATGCACTCAAGAATTACTCCTGGCAGTGCTTGGGGAACCATATGGGATGCCGGGGATCGAGCCCGGTTCGGCCGCGTGCAAGGCAAACGCCCTACCCACTGTGCTATCGCTCCGGCCCCTCTTTCCTGCTTTTTAAAACATCTTTCAACATTGATCCGGGGGCCGCACGCATGTGCGGCTCCTCTGCAGCTGCATGAGCGTGAACCCAGACCCAGCTGAACCAAATTCAACATGGGCAGCTACTTGCAGAATGTCTCCAGCCTGAGAACCAAGCCTCGACCCCATGCCCGCCCAGGAGGGGAAAGGTATTTCTCTCTCTCGCCTGTCCCTTCCTGGGGATGAAGGGCGTGGGGACGCCATATCATGACGACCACAGATGGGGTTTACAAGCTTGCAATGATCTAATATCCGGAAGAAATCTCCCTGGACTTAGTTGTTAAAGTACAGAAATCCAAGACCTCATTTCCCTTCACAACAGGTCTGACTCTAGTGGGGTACTCCTAACAATAATAGTGAGGTTTGTGTTGAAATATTGAATGTAACCAAAGTAAATAGAAAGTAAAATGAAATTTATCAGTTATAAGGGGGGGTGTGGGGGTGGGCGGGATGGGAGGCGTACTGTGGTTGTGTTTTTTTTTTTTGGTGCTGGGATATGGGCACTGGTGAAGGGATGGTTGTTTCAGCATTGCATGACTAAGACTTAAGCCTGAAAGCATTGTAATTTTCCACATGGTGATTCAATAAAATAAATTAAAAATAAATAAAACCTCTTTCAACATTGAAAACCACCTTAAGCATTTTCTCCTAGTGGCCACTTTTCTCTCCGAATTCTGCTTTGCTCGGCTCACTTCCTGCGGGCCTTGCAACGGCCCCACGCCCGCCCCCCACCCCCCGTGGTGGCTGCCTCTGCAGAGGTGCCGGCGCTCTGAGGGCGGGTCCTCGGCCTGGGTGCTCAGAGCCGAGTCCCATGAGCCTTGGTAGGAGTCCCTGGGCTTTATCTAGACCTGATTTTGTTTTGTTTTGGTTTTTGGGGGCCACACCTGGTGATGCTCAGTTACTCGACTCTGCATTCACGAATTACTCCTTACAATGCCCAGGGCCCCAGGGGAGGCCGGGGCTCGAACTGCTAACCCGCTATTCCTTACCCCCTGTACCCACTAGAGCGCTGGCCCCAGAAATTGTTTGTGTTCTTTTAGGTTTTTTTTTTTCTTTTAGTTAATAGATAAGCTAAAGAAAATAATGCAGTGTGTCTATGGACATTCCACAAGCTTCTCTGAATTGACTTCGGTGTGGGGGGCCTCCAAGTGGGGTTCATATTTAGGGGTGTTGGGAGCCCCCACTGTGAGGCTGGAGGTCATCCTGGGGACCCTGGAGGTGCTCAGGGGACCATGTGGGGTCCCTGAGTTGAGCTCCAGTGGAGTCCAGCTGCTGAACTACCTCCCGCCCCGAGTTCTCTTTCATCTTACAGTCCTGGTAACCACAGCAGAGTTAACAGGGAACTAACCTGGGCCCAACCCCGTTCAAGACTGTCTTTCCCTGAGATCCGTCACCCCACTGATAACCGAAGGTCAGAGGTGGTTGTTGTTCTACGATCCTAACCAGGTTTCCATGGTGCACTTGGTTGTGATCTTCCACTGAGTTTTCGGTTCCTTTTAGCTTGCTGTTCTCTACTTCAGTGGGTTCTTATACTCTTGGGTTTCGTAAACAATTCTAGTCGTCCCCTATTGCCTTTCAAGATGTATAGACTTTGATCTAGCTTATCTCGCTAGGATGCGGGGTGCTAATCCTTTAATTCCCAAAGGAATCGGCTCTCCGTAGAAGGATCCAATTTGATTTGCCGGGAGCTGTAAAGCGAGTAACTGGGAATCGGAGTCACATTTCTCATGCTCAACAAGGCACTTTCCCTGCAATTCCCTGAAAAAATAAAAACAGGTGTTCTCACCAAAATTAGAGGGGGAAAAAAAAGATAACAACATGCACGTATTCCCCGTTTACAAATGAGAAAATGATCTGGCTGCAAAGGAAATACACAGGAAATATGGTTTTGACACCAAGTCATAGCGTTTATTGACGTTTCATGTTGAAAATGCTAGGAAAGTTGTATAAATCGTAAACTTGGAAGACCAAAACACTGGCATCAATCATTTCCAAAACTCTACAGCACATCAGAAAACAGTGCAGCTCATCGGCGGGGAGAGAGAGAACGGACGAACGCACGAGGAGGAAGGGCTCGACTGTGAAATCAAAGACCCAGGCGGAAACGGAAGTGCCCGTGTGAGACCAGCAAACCATGATTGTCACGTGCAAGCCACAGTTTTGGTGCCTGAGTTTCGCTCTGCGCATTCTCCTACGTGAGCGCACAGGGAGAGCCGGGAGGGCCCAGTCAGCCTGGGCCAGGCGGGAGGGGGCAGGCGGTACCCGGAGCAGCCCCGCCCGCGTGGGCCCAGAGTGCCCTTCCCCACGTGGCCGCCTTCAGACCTCGTTTCCTTCCTGGGGACTCTGTCCTACCGGCCGGCCCCCAGTCTCCTGCTACCTTCTCCCTCCACAGTACCGATGCAATTTTTACCAGCAGCCCCTGGAATTTTCCAGAGCCCCTGACTGGGAAGTCCTGATCTAGGTGATGGTCAGAGGACAGGCCCCCAAGGGCCAGGGTAATAGTATAGCAGGTCGGGCGTTTGCCTTGCACACGGCTCACCAGAGTTCAATCCCCAGCACCCCCCGAACACCGCCAGCAGTGATTCCTGAGTGCAGAGCCAGGAGTAACCCCTGAGCATCACGGCGTGTGACCCCCAAGGAAAAAGAGAAGAGGTCCCTTTCCGCATCCCCCGGCACTGGCTGAGTAATGCTGCCTCCTCCTTTCCTGCCACTGCAGGAGGAAAAGGACCAGGAAGGAGGTTGGCCCTGGCCCGGTCCTGCTGCCAAACTAGCAGGGGCTCCAACCATGAGTGCCCACAGTCCAGTGGCACGAGATGAGACCACTCACGACACTTGTCGGTGCCAGGGAGGATTCTGTGGACCCAGATCCTTTATATATTTGTTTTTGGAGGCCACACCTGGCAGTGCCCAGGGCTTACGCCTGGCTCTGCACTCGGGAATCACTCCTGGGGGGGCAGGGGGGCCCTATGTGGTAGCAGGGATCAAACCGGGTTGGCTGCATACAAGGCAAGTGCCCAACCCGCTATACTATCGCCCCAGTACCTCCCCCTACTTTTTAAAAAAAATTCGTATTCTTTCTTAAATCTGAAGTGGACCCTTACCACTCCCTCCCTACACACACACACACACACACACACACACACACACACACACACACACGGAGATGAAAGGGGAAAGGGCAAGGAGCTTCATCCTGATCGACCAGGGTGGGAAAGGAATTCGGACGCGCGCCGACGATAGAGACATTTGCTCCTTCCCTGTTCGCTGGCTGGTTCCTTGGTGCTCGGTGCCTCCAAAGGCAAGGAACCAACCTGAATGTCAGTGCTGCTGTGTTAAGGTCAAAGGTCATGTGCACTGCGGGTATGGAATGAGGGTCGTACCATGAGGGTCCCGTTCCCAAGTCTTTTTCAGAACTGGAAAGGGAGCCCCTTGCCCGACGGCGAGAATCAGCCCCAGGAGAGAAGAAGAAACACGAGACCCACACGTTCCGCGTCCCCAAGGCGTTGGGGACGTTGTCCCCTCAGACAAGCTGACGTTGTCTGAGCTCCCCCTCACCCGGGACCAGAATGCTGGGCGGAGCCAAGTGCTCCCCCCTCAGGGACAGGGTGGCCGGGGGGGGCCCCCCTGCCTGGGACCCAGCGACTCCGCAGGTCCTGGGCACCGGCTTTGGAGACTCACTCTCGGAGGCAAAAGTGAGCCGGTCTCTTGCCCTTCGCCCCCGGGCCAAAACCGTAACCAGCAAATCCACCCCAACCTTCCAAATAACGCATCACCCACGCCAAAGAATCCCGACCAAAAGGGCAGCTGAGTTTATATAACCGTGAACTTGGGCCTCGCCACGCAAGCAAGAGGGAGCCCCGCAGTGGCTGGCTCGCAGGAGCACTGCGCAGGGGTGCGGGGGAGGGCAGGAGCCTGGACTCCACGCACAGTTCCACAGAGGCCCCGAGGCCCAGAAGCGCCAACTGTAGCCCCAAAGCTTCCCCGGGGAACGTCCCCTTGGCCCTGCTCCGGGGTCTCACCCACACCCGCTCACTCTGAAGGAAGACGCAGAGCTGGGCAGACGCCGACGCTTACGGAGCCAACGCTCTGCTCTGCAGACCGGGTCAGACCCCGCTGGGCTGCCCGACTCTCCACTCTGCCCTTGCCCCAGAGATAAACTCACTCAACCGTGAAGTGAGGGCAGCCCCCCACCCCCAAAGGATGGATCAAGTGCACTCCAGGGGGGGGGGGCGCTTGCTGCAGCTTTCCTGGCCCCTCTTGGCTCTTCCCAGTCGCTCACCCCCAGCTGGACCACACCTCGGTCACCATGACAACAAGACCGGAAGCTGCTTCTCCCCAAGACCCATCTCCCCATACGCATCTCCCCCTTCTCCCAAGGACCCTGCGCCGCCAGTCCTTCAGCCCCTTCCAGCACCCGTCAGCAGGAACTGCTGCCCTTCACTGTGCTCCTGCGCCCGCCTTGCAGCTCTAGCCCTGATGCCCACCTACATTCTCTCTTGCACGCCCCCCCGGTGCTGACTTGCAGCTCGGAAGGCAGCTTCCTGTCTGCTGACGCATGAGGTGCTGGGGCCGGCAGACCGCCAGGAGGGAGGAGCCTCCCCATGACAGGAATGACAGGAACATAAAGCCGGACAGAGCTGGGGAGGGAGTCCCTGGGACACTAAATTGACCACCCCGCCCTCGCCTGCTGGAGACCAAAGTAAGGCCCTGTCCGTCCTGGCCAGGGGAGGCGACATTCCCCGTTGCCCAGTTCTGAGCTCCTCCCTCCAATGCGGTATGCACATAGGCCTCCATGTGTGTATGTACGTGTTTGTGCATGTGTGCATGTGCATGTGCACATGTGCATGGCACATGTGTGCATGTGTGTGTGTGTGTGCACGTGCTCACTCTCACCTGGCTGTGTTGGAGCGAGGCACCGAGGAGGGCCCTAGCCCAGCCTCTGTGTGACAGCGAGGGCTCTGGATTCCACCCTTCGCCCCAACTACCCCAGAACTGATCCCAAGTCACAGCCTGTCTGTTGCCACCAGGACTTTGGAGGTGGGTGAGAGGCGGCGTAGCCGTGGCCGTCTACACTGGAGAAACATCCGAAACGCTTCTATATGCGGACACTAAAGCCACGCCCGGTGGACGGGAGCTCGTGTCCCTCGATTCAGCAAGGGTCCGAAGAGCCCTGGGGTGAGCTGCTGCCCCCTGCGGCTGGTCTGGTCTGAGCCTGGTGACCTCGACACTGGCTGCTGAGGTGCGGGAGGGAGATGGGCGCCACGCAGGGCATAGGGAGGCACAGGCCTGCCCACACGTATGTGTCCCCTTTGGTCTTGACAACTGCACAGTGTCGGTGCTCGGAAGAACGAGATGAGGAGGATCCCTTCATGCGGCCTGAGAAGCATCCGCTTCCAGAGCCTGCTTCGGCCACGTGTGCAGCAAATGTGCCTGCTCAGCAGCCCCTGCTCCCAGCACACACACAGACACACAGACACACACACACACACACACACACCCCCCACGTGCCAAGATGTGTGCCGGGGCTGCCCCACAGCTTCACGTCACTGCAAGGAACCTGGAAGAAAACTCAGCTTGGGGGTCCTCAGCTGTCAGCACGTAGGACGCCTGGGCTTTGAGAGGGTCACAGAGACCCTCCCGCTGCGAGGACACCGGGCAGAGGAGAGGAACCAGCCTGGGAGAGTCGGGTTCTGAGGCCCCCCCCCCCCCGCACCTCCCTCCCCTTCAGGGCATGATGACGGGACCAACCGCCTTCTCTGGGCGCCTTAGCATGCTTAGCCGAAGGCCCGAGGAAAGCCGAGTCTGGTGCCCAGGGACAACAGTCTGGGAACCCATCTTAGCAGCTTGGGGATTCTTAAAATTCGACATAGGTTTGGACCGAGTCCTCGATTCCGCCTCTCATCTTAAATCAAGCATCCACTGACCTCACGGCTCGGAAACCTAAGCCACGGAAACCTAAGCCCTGTCCCTGCGCCGGGCAGGAGGCGGGGTTCTGGCCGGACTGTTCCCGAGCCTGCGGCGAAGGTGTCGGGTGTGGCAGGAGCCCCCGGTGAGACGCCCCCACTGCCCCCCTGCCCAGCCGTGCGCGGCGCAGTGTGGCCCGCCCCCTCCGTGCGCCGTCACAGAGCAGCGCCAGTGAGCTCCGCTGCAGCCCCAGTTCCGGACCTGAGGAGGGGGGAGGGGGCCCGGGTGGGAAGTCCCGACCTCGGGCTGGTCCCCGGGCTCCCGGACACGAGCGTGACTGGCCCGAGGGTGGGCACCCGGCCACGCGGGTTAGCAGAACGGGGCCCCGCGCCCAGCTAAGGAACAGCAAAGACGACTGCGGAGGTGAATCTAAACTTCCGTCTGTATTTGGGACGACCAAATAAATATGAACCGTTGCTTCCCCCCGCCCCCGCCCTCCCCGCCCCCAATTTGGGAGTTTTCCTTTCCCCCTTTTTCTCTTTCTAGACAAAAAACGAACCCTGCGACATCCTCACCCCCGGAAAAGCCCCGTGTCACGGGTGGCTGGGCCCGAGCAGCGCCGGAAGGAGGGTGCGGGCGGCCGCGGGCAGGCTCGGCCGTCGAGGTTTTGGTTTCTCACTAGGTGCTGCTTAGATTCCCCCGACAGGTGCCGTTACACGGTCCCAGGACAGTCAGTTCCTGCGGAGGCCCAGGGGGAACCGCACTGGGAGCGGGATGTCTTCAAATCCCTTTCTCAGCGAGGCCAGGGGCAGGGCCTCGTCCAGTCCAGCCAGCCCAGGGCCCGCCCTGCTGGGGTTCCGTCACCTCCGGCCCCTGTCTGCTTCGGCCTCGGAGGAGCCCCTCAGTCTCGCCCCCGTCCCTGGGGCAGCCGCCGCCGGCCGCTGGCCGCAAGTACCAAGCCAAGACGCTGCGTCTCATCTGCAGGGGCCCCGGGGCCGGAGGGAGGCCCTGGTGGGGGGGCCGACCCCTGACAGCCCCCACCCCCTTCCGCTCTTGCTTCCACGGGAAGCAGATAGTGGGCGGCTGGGCCGGCCGCTCAGCTGTGGAAGTTCTGCACGGCGCCCTGCTTCTGGGAGAGCCGCAGTAGCTCCTCACGAATGGCTTTGATGAGGGAGGCCGACGAGTGGCCGGGCTGCAGGTCCTCCGTGGAGCTGGTGGGGTAGGCCAGCCCCCGAGGCGGCGGGTTCCCGGGGGGAGCCGAGGGCTCCCGGCCCGAAGTCCTTGGCACCTGGAACAGCGGCGAAGACGGATACTCCTGGGGTCCCAGCATGTGCGTCTGCAAGACACAGCAGATGTCCCGGTCGGGGTGGGGGTGGGGGGGCACGGAGAGCAGGGAAGGGGGGGTGCGGGCCGGCTCCCGGGACTCCCCCTGCTCCCACCCCCCCAGCCCTCCTCCGGAGCGGGCAGGGCTGGAGTGGACCTCACTGCTCAAGGGAAGGCGGGGGAGGGGGAGGGCAGACGAGCCCCGGGCCGGGAGGTGGGTCAGAGGGCCGCGTGCTCTGCAGGGAAGGGCGCGGGAGCCATCCCTGGCACCGCGTGGGCCTGAGCACCACAGGGAGTGGCCCCAAGCCCAGCGCTGGGAGGCACAGCCGTGTCTCTGCCCTCACGACAGGCCCTAGAGCGACACAAGCACCGGAAATGGGGTCTGGAGAGGCAGAGGGGCCGCTGCGATGAGCACAGTGAGTGAGCATCCCACCGGGGACAGGAAGGAGGCGGGGTGGCCAGAGGGTGGGGCACGTCCTCAAGGTACAAAGGCCTTGACAGGGGCGGGCTCCGGGCAGAGCACAGGCCTTGCACGCGGTGGCCAGCAGGCGGCTCTGGGCTCCGGCCCGGCACTATGTGAAACCCGACTTTGTTTTGGTCCACACCGGGCGCTGCCCAGGGCTCACTCGGGGTGGGGCCGCGGGGGGCCCTGCGGGGTGCGGGGGTCGGGGAGGGGTGAGTAGTGTGCGAGGCAGCGCCGTGCCCCAGAGCAGAGACAGCTTCTTCCCTCACAGACGTGCAAGCCTGACGCGGGCCTGGAGAAGCCGGCCACCTGCCCCGAGGCTCCCCGGGGAGAAGCGAGGGGGCACACGGGTGACCATGCCCCCCCCACGGGAGCCCCAGGCCCCCCATCCCAGTGAGGCAAACCGCCCCCCCTCCCCCGAGTCAGTCCTGCAGGTTTCAGAGCCGGGGCTGGAGAGTGAGCACGGCGGGCGGAGCACTTCGGGCAGGAGTGCCTCGCGAGTTCCAAGCCGGGAGGAAGCCCCCAACACAACCGTGGCGATGACAAAACGAGAGCCCCCGAAGCCAGAGGGGCAGCAGCAGCACCCGGGACAAGGCGGCCACCTCCCACGCCCCGGCGGGTACTCACGGCGTCTCTGCGGCCCGCCGGCTCCTCCCCATACGAGGCCCAGCCGGCCCCAAACTGGCCGCCTCGGCCGGGCGCCACCTCCACCGGCTGTGCGGCGATCCTGCTGGCGATGCCCACCTGCGTCAGGTGCTGGATCTGGGAGCCTGCAGGGACAAGGGGGGGGGTCAACCCCGCGACCACGCACGGCTGCCCCGGGGACCCCTGCACTGCCGAAGGGAGACGGGTACCAGCCCGGTGCAAACACGACACCGGCCGTCTCTCCCACAAAGGCAGGAGGAGGCGCGGGCCCAGGAAGGCGTGCTGAGCCCCGGCCCCTCACAGCCCCCACACAGACCCAAGCCAGGACTCTGGCACACACGGACCCTCTGAACGCCCCCCGGTGGAGCTCCGGAGGGCCCTCGGGGCTGCTCTAGGGCCCTGCCCGCTGTTTTGTGGCTTTGTCTGGGGGCCACCTCCAGGGATCATTCCTGGAGGTGCTGGGGAGACCCCAGGGGATGTCGGGAATCGAACCTGGGTCGGCCGCGTGCGAGGCAAACGCCCTGCCCGCTGGGCTGTGGTGCCTGGTAGACCCGAGCGTCTGGGGTCTGCACGACGGGGCCAGGCCGCAGGCACGAGTGTCCCCGGGGTGGACCTCAGGCCCCTGGGTGCTGCCTGGGAGGTCCAGGGAGTAAGCGGAGGAACAAGTGATCAAAATGAGGCCGTGGGGCGCGAAAGGGGGCGCGGGGTTAAGTGCTGGCTGCGCACGCGGCCGACCGCTCTCCACGCGGCGCCCGAGAAAGCTGAGCCGACAAGGGCAAAGGCCTCAGGATGGGACACTGACACCCAGGAGTGCGACGTGCCCCCCAGCCCCCGGCCTGCAAACGTACCTGTGGTTCCCCCAACGGGCCGAGGCCGGGCCACCGACGGCATCTCCTCAGGGTACATCCCTCGGGCAGCAAAGGGCGCGTCAGCGGAGGCCTGCGGCTGCGGGGGCTCGGGGGACGCCAGCTCCGAGGACGGCAGCAGCCCGGGCCCGAGGGCTGCTCTAGAGGCGAAGCGCAGACACAGCGTCAGGCCCGGCTCAGGGCTCCCGAGGCATCCCCCCTCTCCCCCCCGCCCCCGCCCAGGGCCCCAGGGGTGCCCAGAGGGTGCCCGCGGGGAGAGCGGGGGTCTAGCGGGCAGGCTCAGTGCAGGGCTGTGGTTCTGGGGGAGGGGGAGGAGTCTGGGAGCGACTCTGGGGGCGACCCACACGCGGTGGGCGGGCACGTTCCACAAGGAGCACGTGTGGGCAGGAGGGGCCTGCAGTGCGGGGGATTCCAGACCCAGGACTCCCGCACGCGAGGCCTGGGCTGACCCACGCCGCGCCCTGTCCCAAGAGACCTCGAGTCACAAAGCTCGCTCAAAGGGAACAACGAGGTGGGGGGAATGTGCTGGGCGCAGGCTCCACACGTGGGGGCCCCGCGGGACCTTGGGGCACACAGAGTGACCCGAAAGACCAGAGCACTTAGCTGTGAGCACCAATGGCTGTGGTTAAAATAACACATGCAGGGGGAAATAAAACTTTAACATACGTATTTAAAAAATAAAACAGTAATTTTATCATTTTTAAAAATTTGTTTGATTTTTTGGGTCACACCCAGCGATGCTCAGGGGTTACTCCTGGCTCTGCGCTCAGGAATTATTCCCGGCGGTACTTGGGGAGGATAGGGGATGCTGAGGATTGAACCCGGGTCGGCCGCGTGCAAGGCAAACGCCCTCCCCGCTGTGCTGTCGCTCAGGCCCAACAGTCAGCTGCATGCCAGGCGAACACCCCGCCCGCGGGACCCCTGCTCTGGCCCTGTACTTTAAGGGTCTGTCCGGTTCACAGTTCTACACGTGCCCCTTGGGTCGGCCCGTCAGCCGGGTGCGAATCTCCACAGGCTTCCGTTTCTTTGTATTCTGCGATGTCTGGCAGCAAGGACCGTGCTCGAGATGAAACCTGACCGTTCCGGTCTTCTAAGGGACCGTTCCGAGCCGGAGCATCCCCCGCAGACGGTAACCGGGCCTGCAGCCCCCGTGCCCACCCTCTAAGCCGCCCGCCCACTGCGGGCGCCGTCTTCTCCCGTGCCTCCTTGCCCTCCTCTGACCTCGGCATTTCACTCTCCGCCACGTCCCACACAGAGCCCCTGACTCAGGCCATCTGCACCCGTCAGACCTTTAGGCTGCCCCAGACACGTCCAGGGCCACTGCGAGCCGCACCTGCCGCAGGGTCCTGCCCTGTGTGTCCTCCCGGCTGCCTTCCCCCGAACCCTTCCGCCCACACGCCGGGCTGTGCGTGTCTGTGTGCTGGGCACCTGGGGCTGAGGGGCCTCTCTCCCCTGCAGGGGACCCACCTGTGTCTCTGCCAGGCCGCTGCGGGGTCTCGGTGTCCCCCAAGGGCTGAGGCCCCGCCCCGCTGAGCTGGGCGTCTGCAGGGACCTACCTGTGTGCCTTTCTCCCTGCCTTGTCCCCCAGCCCATGCTGGCCGCGGGGGCCGCCTCTCTCTGGTCTCTCTTGCTCGGGTGGGTCTGGTTTCTCCCATGCGGGGTTCACCAACAGCTGAATTACTCTTTTAGCTTCCCCTCAGCGCTGACCAGCATGACTTGAACATCAGAAAGGAATAAGCATGGGGCTGGAGCAATAGCACAGCGGGGAGGGCGTTTGCCTTGCACGCGGCTGACCCAGGTTCGATTCCCAGCATCCCATACGGTCCCCCGAGCACCGCCAGGAGTGATTCCTGAGTGCAGAGCCGGGAGTGACCCCTGAGCATCACCGGGTGTGACCCCCCTCCCCCCCAAAAAAAGAATGAGTGAATGAATGAATGAATGAATGAATGCACTCTGGTCTCGCTTTGCCAGCCAGCCTCATGAAAAGGCCTCACAGCTCATTACTGACGACAGAACTCGAAAGGCCAACTCCGCTCTCCTCCTCTGGGCAACTCGGGCTTCTGCTCAGAGCAGCCAACAGAGAGTTTCCGGAAACGAGTAACCGGGCAGTGCCCCTCCAGGCCTTACCTCTGCAGCGGGCCGGAAGGCGGGGTCATTCCGTAGTCTTCGTACCTCTGGAAGGGGTCCAAAGGACAGAGGACAATCAGTGGCTGGGTCTATTACAAAGTGACCACACGGGGCCCGGCCTGCGGGATCAGCTTCCGAGGGAATTATTTTCTCATTAAACTCGACAAGCTCCCGGGGCATCCTGCCACCTCGTCGTTCCAGAAGTTCCAGTCTGGGGAGCTGGGCTTACCTGGCGGCAGAGCCGGATCCCAGAACCAGGGCTGTGCAGCCGCGGGCAGCGCAAGGTGCCCCGAGCACAGAGCCGGGAGCTGCGCTGAGCACTGCTGGGTGAGCCAGCACCGCCTCCCTCCCCCCCCCCCAAAAAAAATCTCGGCTGACAGATCGCTAAAACTTTCTTTTACAGAATTATGAGTAACACGGGGAGCGAGCGGGAGGGACAGGACAGCGGGCAGGTGCCCCCTGCCCCCGGCCCACCTGGCCCGATCGCCAGCACCACGCTCTGAGCACTCCTGGTGTGGCCCCAAAACTAAGGATGACAACAGGGCACACCAAGACGGGCGGGATAGTGACACAGACACCGACCAGCCCACAGACGGGGGACAGCAGGCCCGCCCGGCGGCGGCAGCAGCAGCGCAGGAAACCCGCGGGCCAGGACTAGTGTCCCCAGGGTGAGCCACAACCGTTTTCACAAGTTTTCTTTTCCTGAAGCGTCTTTTAATAACAGCACTGGCCGTTCAGTTGTAACGAGCGATATAAAGTAAGTCACCTTGTGCCTGCTAAGGGGGCAGGCGTGTAGGGGTCGCTGGGGAAACGGGGGTAGCGGGGGGCAGGTCACACTGGCGGTGGGACGGGGGCCGGAATATGGGATGCCCGTAACCAATGCATCGTGCACAGCTTTGTAATTTAAATAAAGGGGGGAAAATAATAGCAGGGCAGGGGAGCCGGCTCAGGGCTGCCACCGGGCACTGGTGAGGACGGCATCCAGCTCCTAGAAGCACGCCCCCCCGCCCCCCCCCCAGCAGCACAGCCACACCCCCTCGGTGTCCAGCTGGTTGGCCCCAAGCACCAACGGGGAAGCCCCAGGCGCCCTGGACCCGCTTCTCCCTGCCGGCCTGTTCTCTACAGCCAGCACAAAGTGTGGGTCCCTGAGGCCACCCCGAGAGTCACTTTCGACAGGGATCTCCGGGTCGGCAGAACCAGTGGGCAACCACGCAAGCACGCTCCAGCCAATCGCTGGCAGGAGCTGCGCGCGGAGCGTGGGGAGAGTGCGGGGAAGGGTCTGAGTGAGGAGCCCCGAGGGCCAGAGACGCCCGGGCTGAAGGCTTCCGGTGAGAGCAGTCGCGCACACCTCTTCTCTCCCGAGACTGGGTCATGTGATGGTCACGCAGTGGCCGTGGTGTCAGCAGCGGCGGGGTCCCCAGGTGGCACGTCCCCAGGTGGCACGTCCCCAGGTGTCCTGGAGTCCTGCTCACACGCCCTACCTTTATTTTTCGATGCTGTCGCACGCACTGTGTGTGGCAGTGCCGGAACGGCAGGGTTCCGTGCATGGCCCGGCCGGCACCAGTCCCGCCCGGGCTGTCCACTTCCTCCACAGCCACAGTGCCAGCAGGGCCCACCCGCCCACAGCGTCCTACTCAAGACCCGTTCTCAGGTTCCGCTGCCTTCCCCTAGGTTTCCTTACACCCTGTATGTGACAGACGTCATTCCGAATCTGTCACTCTGAGTCTGTCCCTCTCCTCTGACTAACTTCACCCAGCGTGATACTCTCTGGGTCCATCCACGTAGCAGCAGATTGTGTGATTTCACACTCCTCTCACTCTGGGTTGTGGTGCTCCCACACGAGGCTATGGTGCTCCCACACTGGGCTGTGGTGCTCCCACACACTGGGCTGGGATGCTCCCACATGAGGCTGTGGTGCTCCCACATTGGGCTGTGGTGCACCAACACGAAGCTGTGGTGCTCTCACACGAGGCTGTGGTGCTCTCACACACTGGGCTGTGGTACTCCCACACACTGGGCTGTGGTGCTCCCACACACTGGGCTGTGGTGCACCAACATGAGGCTGTGATGCTCCCACACAAGGCTGTGGTGCTCCCACACACTGGGCTGTAGTGCTCTCACACACTGAGCTGTAGTGCTCCCACACAAGGCTGTGGTGCTCCCACATGAGGCTGTGGTGCTCCCACACATTGGGCTGTGGTGCACCAACATGAGGCTGTGGTGCTCTCACACACTGGGCTGTGGTGCTCTCGCACACTGGGCTGTAGTGCTCCCACACAAGGTTGTGGTGCTCTCACACAGGGCTGTGATGCTCCCACACACTGGGCTGCAGTGTTCCCACACTGGGCTGTGAGGCTCTCACACCGGGCCGTGGTGCTCCCACACCTCAGCCCCAGGCCTGCCTCGGTGGTGCGAGCTGGGGGGCACAGCGGGCTGGGTGTGTGGGCCACACTCAGCAGTGCGCGCTGCAATGCCCAGCAGACCTGCCGTCGGCTCTCGGCAAGGGCCCCGGGACTGAACCCAGGAAGGTTCCCGGGCTCGAGCAGCCGTGCCCCGTGCTGTGTTCCTCGGGCCCGCCTCCCAGCAAAGCCCAGGCGCCACTCGCTGCTCTCTGGCCGCGGAGGGGGCCTGCTCGCGCCCTCCCCGCAACGCAGCCGGCCCCAGGCCAGGGAAAGGGCTTGCTGGCGGCTCTCCAGCACGTCAGGAACCTTCCTCCTGATTTGTCTTTCAGCGCCAGAGACCCTCTGGGGGGCAGGGGTGGGGGGGCGGGGTACTCCTCGCAGTGCTCGGGGCCATGCAGCACTGAGGCTTGAACCCGGGGCCTCCCAACGTGTGCGCTGCCACGTGTGCTGTATTCCCGCCCCAAAGACCACGCCTCCAGGCCACGGCCCACAGCCCAGGGCTCCCAGGGAGGAAATCTCTGCGTTGTGGGGGGCACAGAGGGGCTCCTCGGCTCCCCCGGGCCTGTTCCTGACCCCCTGTCCAGCTAGGGCAGCTCCGGGGGGAACTGCGAGTCTGAGGCTGCGCAAAGAGAGACGCCCACGTGCAGGGTCCCCGCCGGCAGGGGGGTCCCGGGGAGAGGGAACCAGGGCAGGGCGGGGGGCAGGAGGGAGGCCTGAGACCGGGAAAGGGGCAACCGTGGGTCCCAGGAGCAGCTGGGGTTTCCAGAGCGCACGACGCAAGCCAGAGCCCCCCCAGACAGGCCGGCAGGCGGCAGAGCCCGTCACAGGTGCGAGCGGAGCAGCCCCGGCTGCCGTCCCCCCGCTGCAGAGAGCCGCGCCCGGTCACTCCTGCCATCACCAGATGGACCTGCACGCGACTCTGCATCTGCAGGCTCCAACGCCCAGAGGGGCAGGTGTCTGCTGCAAACGGGTCGCCCTGCGGACAAGTCTGGGGGGCGGGAGAGAATTCTACCGTTCCCAGCGACTCTGTCCTAACCACCGGAGCAAGGACGGGCCCGGCGGGAGAGGGCGGCACCTGGGCTGTGGCTGAGCCGAGCTGAGCCGGCCGGGAGACGCCCGTGCTCGCGGCCACGCCAGGGGCTTGGAGGAGCACTCTCGGGAGGCTGGCCGGACGCAGGGAGACGGAGACGGAGGTTGCCGCCTGCCCTGCCCCACAGCAGACTCACTGAGGCACGGCGCCCTCCTACACGGCCACCAGAAGCAGAAGGAGCGGAAACGCCACAGCGTTATGAAGAAAGGCTGGCGCGGTGCTCACGGAGACCGGAAGTCCTCCTTCCGTGGTTCTTACTGCAGCCGGGAGCAGCGACCAGAGGGGTGTCAGGATGCTCCCGGCGATGCAGAAGACGGTCCCAGTTACAGGAGTGCTGCAGGGCCTCGGCCAGAGACCCGGGCTCCCCACACCCCCGCCCACCCACACCATCACACCCCAAGTCACAAAGACCACAGTGAGACGAGCGCGCAACACTGTGGCTGTAGGATCCTGCTCCAGGGGCCGGGGCCTTGCCAGTTGGAGGTCTAGAGTTCGATCCCCAGACTCCCCACATGTGCAGAGGGCGAGCCCGGCAGCTCTGCTGTCTAAGGGCCCCAGCGCTTCGGGATGTCTGGCTGCAGTGCCGCGGGGGGCGTGGGAGCAGTGAGACCCTGGAGTGCACCCCGCAAAGAGGCAAGCGGGACCCTCAACCACGCAGGGGACCCTCAACCACGCAGGGCACCCTGACAGGCATGGCGCGTGCAGCTCTGCCAGTTAAAGTGCAGGGAGCCCTTGCACCCCCGCCGCCAGCACCCGGGCGAAATGTGCGAGCACGCCCACCGGAGCTGCTAGAATCCCCTCAAGTAAAGTGTGGGGGTGCAGCAAGCAAGTGTGAGCGTCCCCGGACCCGTTACCACAGCAACATCCACAGCGGGGGGTGGGGGGAAGGCAGGGCGAGGCGTCTGTGCGGGGAAGGTGCGTGCCTGAGACACACAGCCGACCTGGGTTCAATCCCCGGAGCCCCGGCAGCAGTGATCCCCAAGCACAGAGCCAGGAGTAAGCCCGAAGCACCGCCAGGTGTGGCCCCCAAACAAAACCAAAACAGACACACGAACAAAAAATCCAGGCATGGATCTGAGTTCTTGGTTACTCACAGTGGTGAACTAAGGCGTCAGCCTACCAGTAACTGATACTCTCTGACACCAATGCACAAATAAGCTATAACAAAGCAAATCTGGGGCTGAAGCAACAATAGCACAGCGGGTAGGGTGTTTGCCTTGCACGCATCTGTCCCAGTTCGATTCCCAGCATCCCATATGGTCCCCTGGGCACTGCCAGGAGTAATTCCTGAGAGCATGAGCCAGGAGTAAGCCCTGTGCATCGCCGGATGTGATCCAAAAGAGAAAAAAAAAAAAGCAAACCTGACCAAAAATCACTGCGAATGTAATGAGTAAAGAAAGGAACAGAGCAACAGAGTCAAGGCAGAGACAGAGAAAGGAGTTGGATTCTGACTGCCAAGAGCCCCCCAAGTTACTGAGAACAGTAAAAAAAAAAAAAAAACTACAGGAGCTGAAATGAGAGACGGGAGGACCAAAGGATGGCTGGGGAACACGCAGCACCATCAGGACCAGAGAGAGTCAGGAGGGCGGGAACAGTCCCGGCAGTGGAGGGAAGAAAGAGTCTGGGACAACGGTCCGGAGGCGGAGGGCGGACAGAGCCGCTGGAGCTGAGCTGAAGAAACGGCTCCAAGACGCGAAGAGGAGCGACATCAGCAGCACTGGCGTCCCCGGACCCAGTCAACGGAGCAAGGAAACGACGGCCGTGACACAGGCTTCCCCGAAACGAGTGAGGGCCGGCTCTGGAGTGGACAGGCTGGTCACTGGATCAGGAAGGCTGGCCGGGGGCCAGGCGCCGTCTGGGCCTGAAGCAGGAGCCGCCCCCTCGGGAAGGAGAGGACCGACAGGTCCCAGCTTCCTCCTCGGCGCAGCCCAGGAGCACCAGGGGCAGAGAAGCGGCCAACGGACGCCAGCGAACAAGGACTGGCACGGGGTTCACGCCCAAGCCCTGCAGAGCACTGGCGCGACCACGCTGCGAAGAAACAGAACGGGGAGACAAGGCGGCACACAGAAGGTGTGTACACGGGTGTGTCCACGGGGAGAGGCCCCGCAGTGCTGGCCTCCCGGGAACTGGGAATCAAACAGCCGCGAGCATCACCTCACACGTCGGCGAGGCACATCGAAAGGAACAAAAACCACCAGTGCCCGCGTGGCTGTGGGGAAAAGGGACCTTCGACCGCTGCTGGTGGGAACATGGGGAGATTCATCCTTCTTGGAAGACAACGCGGACACTCCTCAAACCCCAGGGAGTGGGGCAGGTCGCACAGAGGCACGGCACTTGCTCTGCCTGTGGCCAGCTCAGGTCGATCCCCGGCATCATATATGGTGCTCTGGCCACCGAGAGGAGTGACCTCTGAGCACAGAGCCAGGAGTTGTCCCTGAGCACTGATGGGTGTGACCCCCAAAAGAAAACTCCAGGAATTGAGCTTCCCTATGACCCACAATTCCACTTCTCGGCATCTACCCTGCCCCCAACCCCCAAAACACTATTCTGGAAAGCCAGCTGTACCCCTCTATGCACTGCAGCACTGTTCACAATGGCCACTACCTGGAAACAACTCAAGTGTCCAGGAACAGCTGACTGGACACACACACACACACACACACACACACACACACACACACACACACACACACACACACACATAGAGGAATACTAACTACTCAGCTGTAAGAAAAAAATAAAATCCTACAACATGCCACAGCATGGACAAACCTGGAGAGTCTCATGCTGAGTGAAGCCGCAGGAGAGGGACCGTCACAGAATGATCTCAGACAGGGAAACAAGAAACATCACACGGAGGCTGGAGTGATAGCACAGAGGGTAGGGCGTTTGCCTTGCACGTGGCCAACCAGGATTCCCAGCATCCCATATGGTCCCTTGAGCACCGCCAGGGGCAATTCCTGAGTGCAGAGCCAGGAGTGACCCCTGTGCATCGCCGGGTGTGAGCCAAAAAGCAAAAGCAAAAAAAAAAAAAACCCTAAAAAATAAAAAAGAAACATCACACAAGAATAACAAACAGGCAAAGGCATCAGAACCCGAGAACTCGAGAACTGGTTTCACCCAGGAGAGGGGCGGGGGTTACCGGAAGGGACTCTGGGACAATGGCCGGGGAGGAGGCTCCCCGGTGGAGGTGTGGCACGTGACCGCTGTACACATGAAACCCTGTAACTGACACGGCGTCAAATGAGGAAAAGTACAATAAAAAGTAGTCTCAGGGGCTGGAGCAATAGCACAGCGGGTAGGGCGTTTGCCTTGCATGCGGCCGACCCAGGTTCGATTCCCAGCATCCCATATGGTCCCCTGAGCACCGCCAGGAGTAATTCCTGAGTGCAGAGTCAGGAGTGACCCCTGTGCACCACCAGGTGTGACCCAAAAGCAAAAAACAAAAGTAGCCAGAAGAAAGAACTCTCCAGCGCTCGGGAGACGGTCCTGTGACCAAGTATCTGCCTCAAGCGTGAGGGCGAGAGTTTGACCCCGGGTGTCCCGCACACTGGCCCCGCCCGCTCGCCGGGTCCCTCAGGCCACCGTGGAGTGGCCTTCACCAGCTCAAGCCCCCGTGGCCCTCGTGTAGCCCAAGTCCCGTCCTGGGAGGCCCCGTCCAAGTGGGCCCGGGGGTGCCGATCCCCAGGAGCACGGGGACATGCCGCGTGGGCGCTGCTGCTCCCCCCACCAGGCGCCCGCACCCCTCAGGAGCAGCCGGGGGGTCTGCGCGCCCTGCCGCCTCCCGCACTCGCTGCTGGAGTCAGGCGGCCCCGGGCCAGCGCCCTCTGCCCGCCACGCCACAGCCGGAGACCCTCGGGAGGCCAGTCCCGCCGCTCCCCTCGCCACTGTGGCCGGACCCCGCCCCAGGGGCCTCCGGCTGGAAGCCTGCCCTGTGCGCCCCACTGCCAGGGCCTGCCGGGCTCCCCCGCACCCCCCTGAGAAGCGCCCGCTCTGGCGATTGCCACTCCTGGGCCCTCAGGTGGCCGCCTCAGATGCCAGGTCGCCTGAGTCTCGTGCCGGCGCGACAGGACAGCAGACTAGGGTTCAATCCCCAGCATCCCATATGGTCCCCTGAGCCCTGCCGGGGGCGGGGGGCCCAGAGCACAAAGCCAGAAGTCAGCCCTGGGCACCGCCAGGGGTGGCGCCCAATCAAACAGAAAGTCCTTCCTGCACCCCATGAGACTCAGTCAGGACCCCCCGCCCCCGCCCCCAGGGTCCCCTGCCCGATGCCTCGCTGTGTGGTTCTGAGGTCACTGCCCCCCCTGCCCGCAGCTGTCCCTTGGAGCAGGAGGGCCACAGCGGGGCACGGGGACGCAGGAGAGCGAACCAGAGAGAAGCCATGCTTGCTTCGTCGGGGTTTCGGGGGAGAGTGATGCCCACCGGACGGTCCGACGGAACTTGCCTCCTTCCAAGCTACTGCTTAACCGTCGCTGTGTTTTAACATTCACGACAGCGACGACTCGAGTGAAGGTGCCTTGGGATGTACCAGCTCTTCTGCAGAGGGGGGTCTGTGAGCCCTCACGTGCGGTGGGAACCCGGCAGGAAGGGACAGAGAACCCTGCGCCTGAGCCTCCCCTCGCTGGAAGGGACCCCCTGGTGGAGAGGACAGAACAGTGGCGGCAACGTCCCCTGCTGGAGCCGCAGCACTTGGAAACGGTTCCGCAGGTGGCGCCCGCCCTGGCAGCCCGACCAGCAACTGCCAAGCCAAGGAGCACCGGGCACCGAGGGACACCGAGGTCTGGAGGGTGCCAAGAAGGGGCGACCAGTGATTTCAGTGGCGGGAACCAGCCTCCGAGCCCTACATTGTTTAAAGTCCCTTTACCACGGTGAGCATCTGAGGCGAGGAACTAGTCCTTCCAAAGGAGTGCTGACGCCTAGTGGAGACACTGACGGTTCAGGAGAAACTGACCCGATTTTTTATTATTATTATTATTATTATTATTATTATTATTATTATTATTTTTATGCAAAGGCTCCCAAGGCCAAGGACCTCACTGAGGAAAGTTTTAAATGCCAGATATGGGCAAGTAAGAAATTTGGCTCCAATTTAAAATAAGGACTTGGGCCTGTCCAAGGGGATTGCCCCATAGCTGGAAGCCTGCTTCATGAGCGGAGGGGAGAAGGCAGATGGGATAGAGAAGGGATCACTAAGAAAAGGATGGCTGGAGGAACCAGTCGGGATGGGAGATGCGTGCCGAAAGTAGATAATGGACCAAACATGATGACCTCTCAGTGTCTGTGTTACCCAAAAGCAGAGAGAGAGTATGGGAAATATTGTCTGCCACGGAGGCAGGGGGAGGGTGGGAAAGGGGGGTATACCCAGGATATTTGTGGTGGGGAATGTGCACTGGTGGAGGGATGGGTGCTTGATCATTGTGAGACTGTAACCCAAACATGAATGTTTGTAACTATCTCACGGTGATTCAATAAAATTAAAAAAAAATTTTTTTTAAATGGATTTAGGCCTGTTCAGAACTGCACCTTTCACAAAGACACTGACGAGAACATGGCCCCGGGGTACACCGGCCACCCCCCCTCCAGCCCCACAATGCAGCCAGTGTGGCCCCGGGGACACAGCCATGCAAGTACTTGGTGTGCCCCACAGCCGAGGGTGCAAGCGTAGCCACCAGAGGTGAGACCCCCCTAAAGCCAGAACCCCTCCCGACTCCTCGCCCTCTCCGGTACTCACGCTGCAGGGGTTGCTGGCGGGCGTCTGGGCAGGGCTGTAGAAGGACCCCCACTGGGCGCCTCGCCGCTCCTCGCGGGAAGGGGTGCCGCTGACAGGCAGGCTGGCGGGGGCCCCGGGGCCGGCTGCCACGGCGCTGGGGGGCTGGCTGCTGGGCGCCACCAGGGCGAAAGCGTCGTCCAGGAGGGAGTGCATGGTCTGGCGCGCCTCCTCGATGGACGGCCGCGGCGGGACGTACTGCGAGGCCGGGAAGGGTGGGCCGGGGTAGCGGCCCAGCTCGGCCGAGGATGGCGTCAGCACCTCGGCCGGGAGGTCAGGATCCGACTGGAGAGGAGAGACAGCAGAGGGGGGCGGGTCGGACGGCGGGGACAGCACCCTCGGGCCAGGACCAGCCCCAGCGGTGCCGAGAACCCCAACGGGGCGGCAGGGAGGTGCGCACTGCAACGTGGGCCGGGGACGGAGAGGAAGGACAGTGGGGATGGCCCGGGTGCGATCCCTGGCACCCCACAGCACCCCCAGGAGTGATGCCAAGTGGGGCCCCGAGACAGCAGTAACGGTGAGGGAAGCAGGGTCGAGAGCTCGGCGCGTGGCCCCCACCCCTACAGCCCAGGCCCGGGGAAGCACGCGTGTGGGCGCCAGAGACAGGCATGACGGGCCAGCGGGTGTGTGGCTGCCCCTCCCCGCCCTTCCCCACCAGTGGCCACAGCAGTAGAAGGTGAAAGGGGGGGGCGGGGCAGGAGGTGGCCCCGAGAAGGCCCCGGAAGAAGGCAGGCGCCCCTTTCTACCAGGCAACACTTCACCACAACGAGGGCCCAAAGCCCCCTATGAGACAGGACTCGTCAGGAGCCTTCCTGGGCGTGGGGGGCACCCCAAGAGGACGCCCCTCTCCAGACGGGGCCAGTCCTTGCCAGCCCACCCCGCGGGTGTGGAGCAGCGCGAGGGCGCCACCTAGTGCCAGCACTGCACGCAGCTGCGGCTCCAGCAGCCCGGTGCCTGGGTAAGTGCTGGCCCCGGGGACAGGCTCTGTCCCGGGACCCCAGGACCCCGACTGCCTCTCTGGCAGTCCCTCGATCCTCGCTCGGGGCTGGGCACCTCCCTGGAGTCACACCTCACACCTCCCCGCACCAAAAAAGACACAAGTGACAAGACGCTAGGTGGAGAGGTCTGGGTCGGAGGCACCCTGAGCTTCTGGGCCCAGCACCCCTTTCCAGAACAAAGCCGAGGCCGCGCCCCACGGATACCCACCTTAGCGGACGGAAAGCCTCCTGCCCACTCAGGACAAGTCTGATCTAAAGAAACCTGGACGCGCTGGCTCTGCAGGGGGGCATGTCCACTCCCACAGGACTCGGCCTGGGCCGCCCTCCTCAATGGCTGTGTGCATGCGTGCGTGGTGTGTGTGTGTGTGTGTGTGTGTGTGTGTGTGTGTGTGTGTGCGCGCGCACACGCACTCATTTGGGAGGCCAGAGCGATTGTGCAACAGGCAGAGCATTTGCCCCGCACGCAGCAGACCCAGGTTCAACCCCCGGCACCCCACAGGGTCCCCCAAGCCCACCAGGACTGATTTCTGAGTGCAGAGCCAGGAGCGAGCCCTGGGCATCGGCTGGGCGTGACCCAGAAACAAAACCAAAGCATCAGTGTCGCCCACGCCTGCGCGGACCCCGGGAGCAGCTCGGCCACACTCCCCGACTGGCAGTGTCAAAACCCTGAGTCTGAAGAAGCACTTAATCTCTGGCTTGCGCCTCCCCAGCCGTGGCTACTCCGAGCTCAGCACTCAGGGGTCGGGGTCGCTCCTGGCAGTGCTCGGGGAGGGAACCAGGGCTCCCGCAAGCCCGCAGGAGAATAAATCTTCTGTTGTTTTTGGTTTGGGGCCACACACAGCGGAGCTCAGGGGTCACTCCTGACTCTGCACCCAGGGGCTACTCCTGGTGGTGCTTGGGGGACCATATGGGATGCCAGGAGTCGAACCCGGGCCGCCGCATGCAAGGCCACCCACTATACTGTCTCTCGGGCCCCACGAAAACAATTCTTTAATCCTTCGTTGCCTCTGCATCCTTCCTCCGCATGTTCCCTCGCGGGAAAGCTATCTCCTCGGCCCACACGGGGCAGAACGAAGGGACAGGAATTTCCTATCGCTGAAACACCCAAACAGCCTTCAGACCGGAAGGGGGGAAAAGCCTTCTGGGCATTTCTCTCTGCTCTCCTTGATCCCTGAAAGTCCCCGTTCATGCCGGGGCGTGCACGGGGGAAGGAAAAGCACAGGGTGTCCCGGGGGCGCACTGCACCCCTCGGGCAGCGGCTGCCACCCCTGCCTGCCCGCCCACACGCCCCCCCCACCCCGAGCAGGAGGTGGCATGCGCACCGGGCAGCCCATGTAGGCCGAGTTGTGGACGCCGGGCGGCCGCTTGTAGGTGCCGTCGCTGTCCGTGGTGATGAGCCGGTCCTTCTCGGCATCCCCGGGGCAGCCGTTGACCTGGTGTTTCCGGCGTGGCTTCGGGGAGCGTTTGAGCCGCGAGCTGTCGGGGCCACGGGAGAGACTGTTTTCCAAGGAGGCCTCCCCCCACACCGCGCATCTCCCCCCTGAGCGTACGTGGGCTGAGGGCCAGCTGCCCGGGACGGGGACGGGGCTCCTGCTGCTGCAGTGGGGGGAGGGGGCGTGGGGGGAGGGCAGTGCGGGACTCTGAGGCACACAGGGCGCCACCGCCCCTCCGGGCAGCGGGCAGGGCGGGAACCGAGGCAGGTCCGAGTGGTTCTGGCGCACAGGCATGCGGCAGCGGGGAACTTGGCGCCCCTGTCGGGGGCTCCAGGGGCCTGACCCCCCGCTGCCCTCCGGGGGCCTGTTCCTCAGGGGCCGCGCCCCGGTGCCCACCTCTTGCGCGGCTCTATGAACACCGAGGGCACGCTGGCCGTGGGATCCAGGATCTTGTCGATCTGCATCTGCGCCCTGCGGTACACGCGGTGGCGCTCGCGCGTGTCCCCCGAGGACAGGTCGTCCACCACCGGGAACTCGTAGTGGCCGCGGCGCTTGGCGCGGAGGCGGATCTTGTTGCGGTGGTGCTCGATCTCCGACTTGTGGCGCAGCGCCGTCTGGATCTGGGCGGGATGGCGAGAGCCCGCGTCTGGGACGGCCCTGGGCAGCTGCCCCAGGGCCACAGTGCCCTACGGCGACATGGGCACACGGACCCCCACAGACGGGGGCGCAGGGGCAAGGGGCGCGGCTCACGCCAGGATGCCACCAAACAATGTCTAGGGCACACCAGGTCCCCACCCAGACGAGGGTCCATACCCTGGATGGTGCCACAGGAAGGAGCTGAGGCAGGTGTTGGGGGCGGTGGGGGGGAGGGGGGACACAGTAAAGCAGAAGGGTGGGGGACAGAGGAGAGGGCAGGTCTGGGGGCCCAGACAGCACTGACGTCCTGGCCCAGACTCACCTGCACACTCACCTGTACACACTCACCCGTATACACTCACTGCCCACTTCCCTGCCCACTCACCTGCCCACTCACTCACACATACTCACCTGCACACACTCACCTGCATACACTCACCTGTCCAGACTCACCTGCCCACACTCACCTGTACACACTCCCCTGCCCACACTCACCTGCACACTCTCCTACCTATACTCACCTGCCCACACTCAACTGCACACACTCAACTATATACATTCACCTGCACACACCACACACACTCACCCGCACATAGCTGCAAACACTCACCTGCCCAGACTCACCTGCACACACTCACCTATGTAAACTCACCTGCCCACATTCACCTGCACTCACCTGCACAGTCACCTGCATATACTCACCTACCCAGACTCACCTGCACACACTCGCCTACCTACACTCACCTGACAGACTCACTGGCACACTCACCTACCTAGACTCACCTGCCCAGACTTACCTGCACTCACCTGCTTATTCACCTGTGCATACTCATCTGTACACTCACCCGTACTCACCTGTGCATTCACCTGCACTCACCTGCACGTTCACTGACACAACTCACTTGCACTCACCTGCGCACTTATCTACCAAGATTCACTCGCCCAAAGTCACCTGCACACTCACCTGTGTACACTCCCCTGAGCATTCACCTACACGCTCACCTGTGCAGACTGACCTGCACTCACCCGCACACACAGGGGCTGTGTCGGCAATAGAACCCAGCGCCTCACACATGCAAGTCAGGTGACCTACCCTGAGCCTCATCTCTGGCCCCTCAAATACATCTGATTTATTTTTTGTTTGGGGGAGACCATACCTGGCGGTGCTCAGGGCTACTCCCAGGTGGTGGTGCACAGGGACACATAAGGGGCCAGGAACCGAATAATACAGACTGGTGCTGGAGAGACAGCAGGCTTACGGCACTTGCCTTGCATCTGACCTGCAGCACCACAGACGGTCCCCCTGTTACATCCGGAGTAACAGAACCAGGAGTGATCCCTGAGCACTGCTGGGTGGTGTACAAGCCGGCACACACACACAAACAGTACACTTTTAAAGACACTCCAGGGAAGCCGGAGCAACAGTGCAGCGAGCAGGGCGCTTGCCTTACACTTCCTGAGCACGAAATAGGAGTAACCCCTGAGCATTACCGAAAGTGTTCCCCAAACAAACGAGTGTTAATAAGTGTTAATAAGTAAATAAGTGTTAAAAGCTACTAAGGGACCTCGGAGGTAGTGCAGGTGTAGGGTGCCAGCCTCGCACATGGCCAGCCCGGGCCCCATCCCTGGCCTCCCAGAGAGCCCCCGGCACTGCCAGGAGTAATCCTGAGCACTGCCAGGTGTGGCTCCAAAGCCCCAATCTGGAACGGTGGTAGAGGGCAGCCTCACAAACAGGAGGGAGAGAGTTGGACAGGAGGCACGGGGGAGGGGAGGGGGGAGGGGAGCCTTCCAGAACGACACCTGGAAACCTAGAGAGGCGTGAAGGGGGCACACGCAGGCAGGGGTCGCACTCACCAGCCTCTAAGCTAGCTCCCACTCCCTGTTTTCACTTTTAAAATTTTTAAAGAGGCAGTAAAATAAGAAAGATTAAAAAAAAAAAAACCAAACTAGAAATGTGCCACAGAGCACCAGAATGACAATAAAATGAGCCCAAGAGTGGCAGGGACCCGACTTCTGAGCAGTTTCCGCAAGGGCGGGAGGAATGGGGCTGCGCCTGCTTCTCCCCACGCGCTCTCCCGCGAGGCGGATTCACCTCTTTGTTGATCTTGCTGGTCTCGGCCGCGCGGTCGGCCAGGGCGGGGTGCTGCAGGGGGGGCGCGGGGATGGGCTGCATGGCGATGAGCTGGATCTTGCTGGGCACCCGCCGGCTGGCCTCTGAGGAGCGGGAGAGTCTGTCCACGTGCTCGAAGATGGAGGCGGAGGAGTGCGGCTCGGCGGCCGAGCTGGGCGGGGGCGGCCCTGAGGCAGACAGACAGACAGACAGACAGACAGACGGCGTCATCGGGGGAGAGCGAGGCGCAATGCAATTTAGCAAGAGCGGCTGGGGGGAGGGCGCTGGCCTTGCACGCGGCCGGCCCGGGCTCCATCCCAACGTCCCAGGCAGTCCCCAAGCGACGCCAGAGACTCCGTGCAGAGCCAGGAGCAAGCCCTGAGCACTGTCGGGTGGGGCCCCCCAAACAAAACAAAAAAAAAATAAAAAAGGGGGAAGGAACAGGCCGGGGAGACGGCCCGAAGGGCGGGAGCACGTGCTGTGCAGGGGGGAGGCCGGGTCCGGGCCCAGCCCGGCACGCTCCCCCGCACACCACGCAAGCGCCGAGAACCCAGTGTGGGTCCAGAACTGTGTCAGCAGGGGGGTGACCCCCACCACCGAACGTCACCCCCACGACAGAGAAAACCGCGAGCACTGTGGATGCTGGCGGAACGGAGCCCTCCAGGCCGGGTGTCCTGGGGAGGGAAAGGCTGGGCAGGGACTGTGACCCCTCGGCCAGCTCGCCGCAGAGGGCGGACGCCCAGAAGCTCCTCTTCCTTTTCTTTTCCCCCGGCTTTGGTTCTGGGGTCACGGGCTAGCCGTGCTCAGGGGCGACTCCCAGCCCAGTGCTCGGAAGGTGCTGGAGCTGGGGCAATCCCAGGCAGTGCCGGGGTCCAACCTGGGCATCCTGTGGGCAGAGCCCTGGGTGCCACCTCCCCAGCCCGTCCCCTCTGACTCCCTGTAAGGCGGGGACGGAGGCGGGTCACTGACCGCTCGGCGGTGCTCGGTGCAACTTGCCGTCGGCCACCACGCCCGGCGCCTTGTCTCCAGCCTCCCGCTCGCTGGATTCTTCACTCACGGTCGAGTCGGCATCCGAGGGCGACACTCTGCAGACACAAGACCCGGCGTGCATCAGGACCCTGGGCCAAAGGGGCCGGGCCGGGCCCGAGGAGACGGACGTGGAAGGAAGGACTCGGGCCAAACGGGGTCATCTTCCAGGGCCGCAGGGACAGCAAGCAGGCGCCCGAGGGCCACCAGCGGGGGTTCTGGCATAGCGGGGGGTGGGTGGGGAGACCAGACCGGAGGACGGGTCTGAGCGGGCAGGGACCGGGCCGGCAGCTTGCGTCTGGCCAGAGCTGGCCTGCAGGGCGGGGGGAACTGGGCGTGTGAATCCTAGGAGGCCGGGTGGGGTCTGGCTCACTCCCCAGCTCTGCAGAGACCTCCCCTCCCCCCGCCGCCGAGACGGGGCGCTACCTATGAAAAACGAGGGGGTCACAGGTGGTGGGGTCACGGGTGACTGGGCCACACCCCTGCCCTGGGAATGGGAACCGTCTGGACATGCTGGTGGCCCTGAGAGATGCTAAAGCCGCCCACTAGCCGTGCAGGCCGAGGGCAGGCGGTGACCGGACACTCAGGCGGAGACTGTAGCCCACGGACTCGGCCGACTGAGCAAGCACCAACGGCTGCAGGAGAACGAGGCGGACCCCTCTCCACGGAATCCCTTCCTGCCGCCACATTCCTCACATTCTTCTAAGGTGGGCAGAAGCCCCAGGGTCACTTAGTTTGCAGGGGCAGATGGACAGACACCAGGACAACACTCTGGATGCCCGCACAACCCTGGCGGCAGGTGAGCCGGGATGTGGTGCTCCAAAGCCGCGGCAGCGACAGCCTGGGTGCCGGCAAGTCGCTCCACGCCACACCGAGTCCGGAAGATCTAACTCCTGAGAGGCCCCGCGAGCGCCGTGGGGCCTGCTCTGCGCTGGGCTTCGTGACCGAGGGGGCAGGTGTGCAGGGCCCCTGCTGGGGGGTGGGGGGATGCTGATGGGCTGAGGGCTCTGCACGGGACAGAGACCGGCGGGAAGCTGCTGGAAGGTTCCGGGCAAGTAGGCTAACAAGGGGCCACTGCAGAGAAACCAGACGCCTGGCAAAGCGGGGAGCCCTGGGGACAGAGCCGTGCACCCTGAGCTGTGGACGGGACATCTCCGTCTGTCCCCCAAGACGCGCATGCTGACCTCCAAGCGGCCTCGGGCAGCCCCGCCCCCGACTCTCGGCCCCGCCCCCCGGGGGAGGGGCCGCTGGCGGGCCCAGTAAGCAGCGCGGGAAGCACCTTCCCCGGTGGCGGGCCGTCTTGGGAGCCAGCTTGGCCTTGGGGCTGGGCACGTCTCCGTTCTCCGAGGGGGTGGGGTGGTCCTTCCCGGGGGCGGGCAGCGGCGCGGGCTCGTGCACGATGAGGATGTCGTCCTTGCTGTGCTGGCCCAGGTGCTGCTTCGCAAAGTCGAAGCCCTTCACGCTGGGGATCTGCAGCTGGGCAGAGAGACGGGGAGAGGCGCATGAGGCCGGTGCGGGCGCTGCGCGGGGAGGGACGCGGGGCGCGGGGCGCGGGCAGGGAGGCCGGGCAACGGGGGCACCGGGGAGGGAGGGTCGCCGGCCGCGGCGCCCAGAGGCTGTGAGGATCCCACCGGATTCCAATCCGCCCGTGTTCCCTGCACACCGACCACTGTGGCCCCCGAGCTGCCCGGGACAAGGGGCGCCCAGGCAAGAGCCTGCAGGAGTGCGAGGCGGGCGGGGCCGGATGCCACCCCCAGAGCCACTACCGGCCTGGAAGGGAAACTTCAAACCCAACCTTGACAATGAGCCACGGGCTACTGCAGACAAACACACATGTCCTCCCTAAACCGTTACGGCTCCCGGGCGTAGACTCTGCGCCCTCAGAGTCCACGGTCACATGGACCCCGCGATGGAGATCTTATCTGGAAACCGGGCATCTAATTTTTATAATCAATTTCCAGAGAGAGAGAGAGAGAGAGAGAGAGCAGAGGGTGTAAAAGCTGGACCGGGCAATACGAAGGCCCGTGAGGCCCTGACCAGCCATGACAGCAGCGTCACCCAGGCCGTCCGGTTCCAGAGTGGGGTGTGGGGAGGGGCGCAGGGAGGAGACGGGGCCGGGACAGGCGGGACTGCAGGTGGAAGGGAGAGACACCAGCCTGCAGGGCAGCTCCTAGCTCCGGCTTCCCCACCGGGACGAAACCCCCTAACTGCATCCACTGGCCGCCCCGGGACAGCCCGGAGAGGCTAAGAGTTCGGAGACCGTTGACGGCTGCCAAATACGCAGTGATGCGGCCCTGTTTGCTCTGAACCCAGTAAGCTGGGGGCTACGCCTGCCAGGGAACACAGAACACTTGAGGGCTGGGGAAAGACACGGAGGGGCGGGAGGCTGGCGTGGGGGGCTCTGGATGCCAGTGCCATCAAAAACCACTGCTCTTCGGGGATGGGGGGGCCTCAGGGCCACTCCCGGCTCTACACTCCGGGAATCGTATGTGGTCAGCTGCATGAAAGGCAACGCTGTGTCTGCCAGACTCTCGGGGTCTTATTGTTGTGGTTTGTTTGGGCCACATCTGCAAGTGCTCAGGATTTACTCCTGGCTCTGTGCTCAGGGATCACTCCTGGGGGACCGGGGATCAAGCCCAGGTCAGCCATGCGGACGGCAAGTGCCCTACCCACTGAACTACCTGTCCCCAAAGCATCATTTCTAAAGCAGCTTGTTTCTCAGGCCCGAGTGGACAGGACACACGGGCAAGCGGGCCAGTGTGAAAGTGTGATCGTCCAGGGAGACCAACAACACAAGCCACCGAGAGACCAGGGGCTGGATCCAATCCCCGGCATCCCATATGGCCCCCGAGCACCACCAGGAGTGACCCCTGAGAACAGAGCCAGGAGTGAGCCCTGAGCACCACTGGCTGTGGCCCAAACTCATGAGCAATATCCCACCCGTGTGCGCGACCCTTGAACCGGAGCCCCTGCCCGCAGCCGGGCCCTGGACGGCAGGTTCGTGCCCGGGAGGCGCTCGGCTGCCTTTGCTCTGGCCGAGCCCGGGTCCCGCTGGAGAGGCCCGGAGGCAGGTAAGGCACGGACCCTCTCAGCTCGGGGCTGACCCATCTCTCCCGTGCCAAGTGGGGGGCAGGCACTACCAGGTCCCAACCGCAGCCCACCCAGCCATCTCTGTGGCCCCGCGAGCACCCCTGTGGTGTGGCTGTGACTCTGGCGGTGAGTCTGGCCTGAGCACGCCCCGGGGTGCTCCAGCTCCAGGCTGGGCAAACAGATATGGGAAGCGGAGCTGCAGGAACGACTCCAGCCAGCAGGGGGAGACACAATTTCCCAAGCCTTAGTTAACAGGAGGTTGCTGGGAAACAAAAGGCCAAGCTCCGGGGCCAGGGTTCAGAGACCTGTCGGGTGATCACGGCACAGCTGCTCGCCTCGAACCTGGTTCCTGGAGACACTGAACCGGAAACTCCCCTCTCCTCCCGGGCTTCCCTTCTCCCCGACCCTCACCCACTGCGGTTCATTTCCTGGTGCCGGGGACTGGACTGACCAGGGGTCACTAGCGGGCAGAGCCCTGGAGGGGTATGACCCTCTGCAGCCTCCCCCGGGCCCAGCCCACTCCAGACAGGGGTGCACAGAGACCCACGGAGGGGCAGCGGGGAGGGCTCAGCCCGCCCCAGCACCCCACAGGCCCCCCGGGCCTCGCCAGGAGGAGTTTACTGTTCAGGGCATGCGCCTGGCCCCGCTCTCAGGGATCGCGCCTGGTGATCACTCAGGCTGGCTGCACGCAAGGCGAAAGCGCGGCCCACCGTATTACTGCTACCAAGCACCTTCAAACCACTTGGTCGGGGGCCACAACTATCAGCGCTCAGCGCCGACTCCAGGCTCGACAGCCAGAATCACTCCCGGCCGGGCTTGGGAGACCATCGGGGATGCTGGGGATCGAGTCTGGGTGCGAGGCAAACACCCTGCGGGCTGAACTACCGCTCCGGCCCAGGAGTGACTCCTGAGTGCAGGGCCGAGAGTGACCCCTGAGATCAGGGCCTGCCCCCGAGAGAGGGAGAGAGAGAGACCGAGAGACACAGAGAGAGAGAAAGTGCTCCCCAGAGATTTCTGCCTGGCATCCTCCTGCCCGCCCCCCCCACTCCGCCCACAGGGCCCAGAGGCCTGGGGAGGGCACAGCACAGACCCATGCAAACACTCGGGGGCTTCTACTGGCGGGGAGTTGAGAACTAGCCCCAGTCCGACCGAGAGGTGAGTGTGAATGCTGCTGCGGAGGGATGTCAGCAGGAAGTGTCTGTCCGTCTGTCTCCCGTCCCCCCTCTGCCCTTCCCTCCATGGCGGTCGCTGCAGAGCGTGCATGAGCACACACACAGACACTCACAGACACACGCACACAAACACTCGCATGCACATGCACCAACACACACAAACACGCACACACAAACATGCATGCACACGCACGCACACACATATATGCACACACACATATGCACACACACCACGCACACACGGGTCACACTTCCTGGCGTGGCATGAGGGGGCAGCAAATCAGCGACTGAGCCCGTTGGGGTCACGGACGCCGAGCAGCCGGGCCCGGGCGGGGCACGGGGCACCTGTGCCACAGGCAGGCAGGGTCAGCGGCTCTCGGCGCCTGCGCCATTCCCTGGGGGCCAGGCTCGATGCTTTAATTCTAAATCGCCTCTGAACCGGGCAGCTGCTTCACTGCGGGGAGGAATCCAATGAGGACACGGCAAGGGGCCCGAGCGGGCTCCTGAGGGCACAGTCTCCCAGTCCCCGGGGAGCCAACACAGCAAGCGCGGAAGGGTCCAGATCCGTCAAAGGATGCTGGGAACCCCAGAGGCCAGGACTCAGGCCCGCGGGCGAGCAGGGGCCCCACGCCCCACCTGTCCCTCGGGTCTGACCGTGAGGGCCCGGAGTGGCGCACAGACGCAGGAACCATCTCTTCCTGAGTTCCGAGACACGCCCGAGGCCCGAAAGAGCCACCGCACGGCCCCCACGAGAAGGCGTCCACAGGAGGCGGCTATACTGCGGCGACTCTACCCGCGGGGGTACTGGACGCTATGTGACCGTGCGCGTGCCCCTCTCCTGGGGGCTCACTCGAGACCCCCGTGTTCCTACTGGCTTCAGGCTAAGCAGGTGCGGCGCCAGCCCTGATGCAAACGACATCCTTAACGGCGACCGTCAGCACGCGCTTCACAAATCCCACGCGTCCGAGACCTTCCCGTGGCAGAAGCCCACCAAGGCTCCCTCTCTTCCTTTCTCCTCCCCGCCCTCCCTCCTTCCATCCCTTTTCTCTCTTCTTCCTTCCTCCTTCCATCCCTTCATCCTTCCACCCCTCACCCCTCCATCTCTCCCTTCACCCCTCCATCCCCACCTTCCAACCCCTCCCTCCTCCATCCTTCTACCCCTCCCTCCTTGTACCCTTCCCCCCTCCCTCCCCATCCCCTTCGCCCTCCATCCCCCCCTTCCCCCTCTCCCTCGCATCACCCTCCCAGTCCTCTCTCCTTCCACCCTTTCCCTCGCCCCTCCCTCCCTGCCTTCATTCATCATGGGGCTCTTCCCTGTGGCCCCCTCTCCCCCAGTGAGCCCTGCAGGACCCCCTCCTCTGGGAAGGTAGCAGCACCTGCTAGGGAGGGGGCTGCCCTCTATGCCCCCCCCACGACAGTCGGCTTTGGGGCTGCGCCTCTTTCTCCCCCGGGCCGGGCTGTGAGCAGTGTGAAGCCGGGTAAACCAGGTGCCACGCCGGAGGCCAACTCAGCCCGCGGGGACCCAGGGCCCACCCCAGCCGCCGGGCGCGGCCTGTCCCAGCAGGAAGAGCACAGTTCCCAGGGGCCCGGCTGCCCAGGCCAACCCCATTCAGCTCTTTAAATAGAACCCCAGCCGGGGAAGGCGAGGTCAGGAAGGCCGGAGGTTTGGAGGGCGGGGGCAGGGGACCGAGGGACTGAGCTACAGATGAAGGGGGAAGAATCAAAGACAGACGCGGCCTCCGTCTGAGGAACAAGGCGCGGGCCAGCACTTCCCGCGGAGTCCTGCTTCCAGCCTGAGGAGGGGCCTGTGCCGCATAAGCCCGGGAGTCACTGCCTCCAGATATGCGGGGACCTGGGAGCCACCAGGAGGCTTCTGAGCAGGAGGGAGGCCCCCCGGAGGGACGGGGGAGGGGGCAGAGGGCGAGTGAGCCCTCAGGACCCACTGAGCGCTCGGGGCCAAGGTCGGGACTTCCTCAGGGACTTCCTCAGGGACCAGGTGCCGGCACCAGGCCCGCGGAGCCGACCCCGCGCCCCGGAACAACCGCAGGGCTGGTCCCCTCGCAAAGGCGTGGTCAGGATGTCCGCACCCCCGACCCCCAGCCCGTCACGGAAGGAAGAGTACACTCGTGGCCAATGACTCCCACACTCAAGTCACTTCATTCCGTCCAACGTCTGGGACAGGAAGGTGTTTCGGAAGCGAAAGCGAGGGGAGAGGACTCCATTGCTGACCCAGGGCCAGCTCAGCTGACAGCACATGCTACGTCTTGGGAGGGCCCCGGGCCATTTGCACGAGTCCCAGCTCCAGGGAGCACTGCCCATCACGGGCAGGAAAGTGTCGTCGGGCCTACTGTTGAAATCCACGCTCTGAATCAGCGGCTCCGTCCAGTACGTCGCCCCAGGCCACTCACTAGGCTAACAACCACATAAACTTGGCAGAGGAGGCCGAGAGCAAATAGTTATGTATAGAGTATGAGTCATGGATAGATATGTATAGAACAGGGCTGGAGCAATAGCACAGCGGGTAGGGCATTTGCTCTGCACGCAGCCCACCCGGGTTCGAGTCCTCCGTCCCTCTCGGAGAGCCCAGCAAGCTGTGGAGAGTATCCCGCCCACACGGCATAGCTTGGCAAGCTACCTGTGGCATATTCGATATGCCAAAAACAGTAACAATAAGTCTCACAATGGAGATGTTACTGGTGCCCACTCGAGCAAATTGATGAGGACAACAGTGCTACAGTGCTATGTAGAACGCTTCCAATTAGACGCCCCAACCCTAAGCTGACCGTGGAATCAGCAGCTGGCATTTGCCAGTTAATTTGCAATGGAAAGGATATTCTTTGTTTTTCATAGGAGCCATCCCCAGCAGTGCTCGGCTCTGGCCTTGCAGCCTGACTGTTCAGTGTTTGAGAATGGAGGTGTTAGGTGGAGGGGTGGGGGGTGCTGGGTTTGCAGGGGAGGGGTACCAGGGATCAAAATCACAGCCTCAGGGCTAGAGCTACAGTACAGTGGGTAGAGCGTTTGCCTTGCACACAGCCAACCCAGGTTCCATCCCCGGCATCCCATATGGTCCCCTGAGCACTGCCAGGAGTGATTCCTGAGTGCAGAGCCAGGAGTAACCCCTGAGCATCGCCGGGTGTGACCCAAGAAGAAAAAAAATTTTTTAAAGCACAAAACACAATCAGAGCCTCGCACATGCTCTATCGCTCAAGCCACCTCCGCCTCCTCCTCTTTCGAAGGAGAGAAAGAGATGACAAGGTCATACTTCCTTCATCCTGTCGGCTCTGTGATGTCAAGCCCTTTTCATGCCCCGTCAGAACAGAAGGGAGACAGAGCACTCCTTGACTTCATGCTTCTCTGCCACTTGCTTTTTCTTATCAAGCGTTTCAAGTCCTCTAAATGTGCGAGACCCAAGGGCAGGCCACGGGACTCGGCAGAACGGGCAGGCTGCAACTTCTAGCTCCCCTGGGAAAGGGGGTCTGTGGGGCCGGAGGGGCTCTTCCCCAACCCTCACACTCACAGCGCCCCCCAACAGGCGGGGCAGACCCTGAGGGGGGCTCCCAAAGCCGGATGCAGCAAATATTACTCAGAACCCCTGAAACTGAAGTATGAGAGAATCAGGACTGGCATCAAAACTGAGCCTTGGCCTTAAAAAGGCTGTGAAATGAGCATCGGGGAACGGGAAGGGGAGAAGGAAGCAGACAAATGAGAGATGTGGAAACCGGGAAGGCACACGCCCTGCTCCTCGCCACACCGCAGCCCTGCCCAATGTGACCCGCATTGCCACTGGTACAGCCCTGGTGTCCCTGGGTGGGGGGGTAACGGGGGGAGGTGGTGGGAAACGTCACGTTAATCCATCTACCCACTCACCTGGGGAGGGAGCCGCAACTACCCAGGAGATCCCGCGCCCTGGCCTGCTCCTCTCCCAAGGAGTCGAAGTAGGACAGCCCAGCCCTGCTGGCCGCAGGGAATGCCACAGGGGCTCCTCAGGGGAGCCGGCGCCCAGGAAGTAAGGCTCGGGGTACACGGAGAGGTCGGCCCTCCGTCCCTCGTCATGCACGTCAGCGATCGCCTCTTGGTGGCTGGCAGGGCCAGGGTCACCCCCGCAGGGCCAGGGAGCAGCGCTGTCGTGCTCTGGCCACGGCCCGGCCCCGGGAGCCCAGAGGTGGCGCCCAGAACCGCGATCCTCATCGCAAGACCCGCGGCCACCCCAGCACGGGCTGGGGACAGCGCCCCCCCACACACCCCTACCCCACCCTGCCCCGTCCCTGCCCCCCAAACACCCCGCCCCGCCACGCGCCCCTTACCTTCTGGCGCTGCTGGATGTTGGCCACGGTGTCGGGCTGGAAGTCCAGCTTGTCGGTGCGGCACAGCTTCCAGTAGAGGATGACCAGGATGACCAGCACCACCAGCACCGGGATGACCACGCCCACGATGACCCACAGGTTGCTGCTCTGGGCCTCGGGGACCGGACGCTTCACCCTGTCCACCGCTGCGGGGGCAGGGACACAGGGAGGGTGCGGTCACGCCCAGGCCCTCCAGGGCAGGCGTGGAGGGGGGAAATGCCACGTGGTGGAGGGGGGAAATGCCCGCGGACCGGAAGTGGTGGCTGTACCCGGAAATGACGTCAGCACGCACCGGAAGTCATGGGCGTCCTGCCGGGTTCCTAGAGCACGTGGCCCGCGCCGGGCCGGTGCCTTCCCCCTCCCCGGGCTTCCAGCGGATTCAGCCACAGGACTGCACCGTGCAGCTCTCCCACTCGTCACTCTCGGGGGCGCTGCCTTCATTTCCCCACCACGCCTCTTCCTAAACCCTTGAAACAGAGCTTTTGGCCAAAATGATTTTTTTTTTCTTTTTGGGTCACACCCGGCGATGCTCAGGGGTTACTCCTGGCTCTGCACTCAGGAATCACCCCTGGCGGTGCTCAGAGGACCATATGGGATGCTGGGAATTGAACCCGGGTCGGCCGCGTGCAAGGCAAACGCCCTACCCGCTGTGCTATTGCTCCAGCCCCGCCAAAATGATTTTTGCAGGAGGGAAACTGGGTCCTCCCTGTCCTCCCTGCCCTTCCTGGCCACCCTGGCCTGAGATTCAACATGAGGCCAGGGGTGCGACGCAGCTGGGCTTTCCTGCCACCAGATGACCCGGGCCACCCCTGCAGTGCACGGGGCCATGTGCAAGTCCAGCTGCTCGCAGTTGCCCGCCGGCAAACGCCATCAGACCACAGGCCTTTTGGATCTGCCACCCGCAGCCCTCTGCAGCCCTTCACCCACCTTCCTCGCTGGCCTTGGGCAATTCCGTTTCAACAGCTCCTTCCCAGTCCCTGACCCTGCCCTAGTTCCGCCTCCCTGTCCTGAGGTCACTCCTGCCTCCCCCTCGGCCTCTCACCCCACTCAAAGCTCAGCTCTTCCTGGTCGTCTTAGATTCTAGGTTCCAGACGCCAGACTCTGAAAGCCACACGCATCCAGTCTCTGCACAACTGTCCTGAGGGGTCCCCCTCCACGCTCTGTTCTGCTCACCTGGGCCTCGTAAGGGGAGGCATATTGCTGGCTGGCGTGGTTTGGGTTGAGGGGCCACATTTACAGTGCTTAGGGGCTATTCTGGGCCTAAGAGCGGGGTCGGGCTATTTCAGGCTCACTCCTGGCGGTGCTGGGGGAGCATGTGCAAATGCCAGGGATAAAACGGTGGCACGTGCCAGGCAAGCATCTGAACCCCATGCTCGCACCCTTCCTGTTTTTCACCACATGGCAAGACATACGCAACATCCGGCTACACTCTACCACTCTGCAGACCCCTCAACTCCTAAGTCTTTTTGTTGTTGTTTAAACTTTAATTTGTGGGGCCACACCTGGCAGTGCCCAGGGTTGACTCCTGGCTCTGAGCTCAGAGATGACTCATGGTGGGGCACAGGGGACCATACGCGATGCCAGGGATCAAACCCAGGTCAGCGGGTGCAAGGCAAGGGTCCTCCTGGGCAGGGCCCATCCGGCTTCACTCAGCTGTCACGTCTGCCAATGGGCCGTGCACACTACAGAACTTCTGTCCTGCCCTAACAATGCCACGGCCAGAAAGGCTGTGGTGCTACCTTAAGTTCTGGTGGAAGGGCCTTAGAGAGGCAAGGACGGGAGCGAGCACTTTGCAACACACACTGAGAACAGCAGTGATTCCTGGAGGTGAGAAAGGAGATGCCGGCAACCAAGGGCAGACACACAAGGGCCGGCGGAGAAGACACAAGTGTGCTCAGCACTTGTTTTTCCACCCGGCCTGAGGACTCTCTTTCTTTTTGGGGGCGGGGGGTGGGGGAGGGGGAGATAAGGAACCACACCTGATGGTGCTTAGGGCTCGCTCCTGGTGGGGCTCAGGGAACTCTGTGTGGTACCAGGGACTGACCCCGGGTCTGCTGCATGCAAAAGGCACACACCCTGCCCGCTCTGCAGCCTCTCCAGCCGCGGGCCTGAATATATCACTCGCCTCATTCTGCATGACTGTCAGTACAGGAGGGACAGAATCCAGCCGAGAAGCTGGGGCCCCTGAATGTGCCTCTTTGTTCTAATCAAGCGAAACCCTCGGAGGGGCACGGATGGCCTGGTCCGAAGGCAGCCCTGCCACGGCAGGCCACACGGAGTCCCCATAAACCAGCGCTGGCTGCCACCTTCGGTGTGTTTCGCATGGCAGTGAGGCCAGAGCGGCAAGAGCAGGAGGTGACAGGCTAGAAAGGCGCCCTGACCCCGCTGCAATCACGCTCCCGATGAAGGAAAGAAGAGCTGGGGGATGCCTGCCCCCGCAATCAGAAAAGGCACATGTGGGGCTGGAGCAATAGCACAGCGGGTAGGGCGTTTGCCTTGCACGCGGCCGACCCGGGTTCGATTCCCAGCATCCCGTATGGTCCCCTGAGCACCGCCAGGAGTCATTCCTGAGTGCATGAGCCAGGAGTAACCCCTGTGCATTGCCAGGTGTGACCCAAAAAGCAAAAAAAAAAAAAAAAAAAAAAGGCACATGTGGAATTAATTAATTAATTAATTGATTAATTAAAAAAATCTCAGTGCCTCGTTAATCTTCTCCTGCTGCTGGGAAACAGAACACTAACTTGTGCTCCCAGCCCAAACGCCATCGACGACTACTGGCTTAAACTTGCCGATGACGTCTCAGCAGGGCTGCGGGGGCTGGGGGGCGGGTAGTTCATGGCAGAGCACCTAGTTCTCATGTGCGAGGTCCTGGGTTCGGCCCCCCAACTACAGGTGTGAGAGATTTCACAAAGAGTCTTCCACAACCGAGGACAGGTTCAATGATGTCATTTTCGTTTTGCTTTGGTTTGGCTTGGGGCCATGCCTCTCAGTGCTCAGGGCTTGCTCCTGGCTCTGTGCTCCGGGATCACTCCTGGTGGGACTCGAGAATTATAGGGTATAGTGGGGATCGAACCCAGATAGGCCGTGTGCAGGGCAAGTGTTGTGTTGTGCTCACTGTACTATCGCTTTGGCCCTTAACATTGTCATTTTTCAAAACCTGCCTCTGTCTCCAAGACCATCTCTATAAAGAGTGTTTCAGTACTCTCACGCCCCCATTCCTTCTAATAATTTCCTTATAATTATGATTATTAACTTTAGAAATATATGGGGCTGGAGCCAATAGCACAGCAGGGAGGGCGTTTGCCTTACATGCAGCCGACCCAGGTTCGATTCCCAGCATCCCCTATGGTCCCCTGAGCACTGCCAGGAGTAATTCCTGACTGCAGAGCCAGGAGTAACCCCTATGCATCTCCAGGTGTGACCCCAAAAAGCAAAATAATAATAATAATAATAATATAATTTTATAAATATAAACATGACTGATCAATGTATTCCTTAATTACTGTTGGGAGTGAGGGCAGAGCTCTTCCAAGGCGTGCCCTCAGGAAGAAAGGAAATTATCAACATGGGCACAGCCAGCCAGGGTGGAGAGAGCACATAGGCTGAGCCTGGGGTCCGTCCCCAACACTGCCTGGTCCCCTGAACACCATTGGGAATGACCCTGGAGCACAGAGACAAGAGTAGCCCCCGAGCACCTCCCAGTGTGGCCTAAAAAGCCAAAAATTTTCAACTTAAAAAAAAAAAGTCATCTGACTCATGTGGGTATATTTAGAGAAATACACACTTTCTTCCACGCGTCTCCTCTTTTTTGAAGTTCAAATCCCCTATGTCTGTGAGTTAGAAACGGCAGCACAGACAGCAAAGCAACCCTGCGGAGGGGCGGGGGTGCCCAAGTCTCTTCCAACAATAATAAAGAAGCACCAAAATACTTCCAAATGGTGGCATGGTGTGAGGACAGGGTGCGACAAGAAACGGCTGCCAAGGGCGAGTATCAAGGACTTCTTTGTGCTCCGGGACTCAGTAAAGAGCACCTCCCAGCTTCCTGCGTGACTCACCGTCCAGTTCAAAACATGGCACGGAAGAGTCTGGAAAAATTACTGAGAAAGCATGTTCTTTTACCTGAGACGGAATTTTTGGTTTATTTCTTTCTGGGCCACACCCCGTGGAGCTCAGAACTTACTGCAGGCTCTGCACTCAGGAGTCACTCCTGGCGGGGCTCAGGGGACCACAGGGGATGCCGGGGGTCAAACCCACGTGGGTCAGCCAAGCGGAAGGCAAGTACCCGACCTGCCGTACTATTACTCAGGCCCCCGGAAAAAAAAAATTTCTTAAGAGAACGAGTCCTTGATAAGAGGAAAAACTATGAAAGTCGACTTCATCTATTAGAATCCATCCTGACGTGGCAAATACAACAGTGGCGGCCTCAGTGGGAGGACCGAAGGGAAGGCCGATGAGTGAACAACTGACACCTAAGGCCACTCACGAGTAAGCGCTGAGGGCCGAGGCGGCCATGCAGGATTAAGGCGCCAGTCTGGCATACAGCTGGTCTGATTCTTCTCATTCTATTTGGGTGGGGCACACACTCAGCTATGTTCAAGGCTTCCTCCTGGCTCTGCACTCAGGGATCACCCCTGCCCGGCTTGGGGGACACTGTGCGGAGCAGGGGATGGAACTGGGCAGGCCCCATGCCAGGCCAGCGCTAAGTGCCTCATATACTGGACTTTCCCCCAGCCCCACGTCTGACCCAGGTTCAAATCCTGGTGCCATAGGACCTCCCTGAGCACTGATGGATGTGGCCCCACCACCACTCCCCCCACTAAACAGAACACTGATTATTTCTTTTCCAACTCTGCAAGGGCCCAGACGGCTGGTCCAGTGGGTAAGGTGCTTGTCTTGCATCGGCTGACCCTGGTTCTATCCCCGGAACCCCACGTGGTCTATCCCAAGCACCGTCAGGAATAATTCCTGAGTGTGCGGAGCCGGGAATTAACCCCTGAGCATGGCTGGGTGTGGCCCCGAAAGAACGAAAAACAGTAAGGGCTGGGGAGACAGTTCAGAAGATGGACAACAAGCTTTTTTTTTTTTTTTTGCTTTTTGGGTCACACCCAGCGATGCTCAGGGGTTACTCCTGGCTCTGCACTCAAGAATTACTCCTGGCGGTGCTCAGGGGACCATAAGGGATGCTGGGAATCGAACCTGGGTCAGCTACGTGCAAGGCAACCACCCTACCCACTGTCACTCCAGGCCCGGACCACATGTTTTTGCATCAAGGAGGCCCAGGTCATATTCCTTGCCTTGTATGGTCCCCAGAGCACTGCCCAGAGTGACCCTCCCCACCCACGGCCAAGCACTAATCTGGGCACAGACCCTGAGCACCACCAGGTGTGTCCCCAAACACCCCTAAATATACACACAGTAGCACTGTAGCACTGTCTGTAGCACTGTCTTCCCATTGTACATTGATTTGCTCGAGCGGGCACCAGTAACGTCTCCACTGTGAGTCTTGTTGTTACTGTTTTTGGCCTATCGAATACGCCACGGGGAGCTTGCCAGGCTCTGCTACGATATATATATATATATACACAGCAAGCGCTGAAAATACAAATCCGCCGGGCCCCTGGCCTCACTCACGCTGGGCCACGGCGCCCTGGATCCGGTACCCCAGGATGATGGCCGCGCGCTGGATGTCGATCTTGTTGATGAGGTCGGACGACCTGACCGCGCTGAGCCGCTCGCCATCGGGGTCCTCCACGAAGTAGATGAGCTGCGCCGGGTCGTCCTCCCCTTCCAGGCGGGACACGTTCACCACCTGGGGGGGGGCATGGGCAGGGGGCATCAGCGCTCGGGCCCGCCCACGGGACTCGGGACTCCCTCCAGGCCCAGGGGCCAGGCGCGGTGCCGGCCAAGAGGGAGGGTGAAGGACGCGAGCTGGACCCCCAGAACATCAGGGGGGTCCCATCCCCGGCCGAGGCGGCTGGCCAGCCACTAGCCGGAAGCCGCGACCCAGCACAGCAGGGTAAGGACACGTGTGGCTCACACCGGGAGGCTGGCGCAATCCCGGCTCTCGGACACGTTCGGGGACCCAAGCCACCAAGGGCCGAGTTCGGGGGAGGCGCCTCTGCCGTGGTACCGTGCCACAGCGCCGCGGCGTGGGGGCTCTCCCAGGGAGCCGAGCAGCACCCCCAACGCCAGGCTCAAAAGATGCCAGAGACAGTTCCACACTCCCCCACCACCAGCGATGAAACCCAGGTGGAGCCCCGCCCGCAGCCGGCGTCACCTAGGGGTGGGAGCGGGCGGTAAATCCCAGGGGTGCCCTCAGGGTCCCCGCCCCGAAGGAGCCGACGCGGGAACAGCACATCTCGGCATCACTATAGGCAAAATGGGCTTCCCGGGCGGGGACAGATGCTCCACAGTGCGCACAGTGGGAAAGGTCGCGAGCCACGTGCCACGTTAGGCCACGGAACAAGCCTCACCGGGACCTTCTCCCGCCACCATGGCAGAAACCGAGAACAGGAGGAACACCGAGAGCCCAGGAGATGCCGCCGAGGGTGAAAGCACCTGCAGGGCAAGTGCGAGGCCAGGAGCCTGGTCCCTGGCGCCACCTGCCTGTGCCAACGGCCGCCCTGCTCGCTCTGCTGCCTGTGCCCCGCCGCCGAGGTGGGGAAACCTTCAAATCGGTGCCTCAGAGGCCCTTGGGACAGTGCCGACAGCCACCGAGGCGACACCCGGCCGTGTCGGGGGACCCTGCGTGCAAGGCCCGCCCCGCCCGCTGCTACTTCTGCTGCGACGCTCGCGACCCCCTGAGTCGTGGTCTCCCCAGGGGCTCCACAGTTCCCGCCCTGGAAGCCACATGCTGGGGGCAGGGCGGGGCAGCGCTGGGCTTCCCAGCCGCACAGCTGCCAGGCACGCGGGCGGTGCTGGGGTCCAAGTCAAGCCCTCACGCGTGCCAGGCTGGTGCCCGCCCGCTGAGCTCTTCTCGGCAGACCACCTGGCGACACTTCCTCTCTGTATTCCCCACGTGGCCCGCCGCTGCCCCGAGCCCTGACCTGACCGGGGGGACCCCGGGGAGCATCTGACGGGGCCCTAGCTGGATAGGAGAAATGCCACTGCCCTTCGTGGCCACCACGCAGAGGAACGCATCTCCACCCGCATCTCCACGTGGCAGTTCCCAGTGCCCCCGCCCACCTTCCCTTCTGTGGCCCTAGTAGCGCCCCAGCCCCCGAGTACCTGCACCACGCCGCTGCCCGCTGCGACCGTGGCCCGTCTCCACATCCGCCTCCGGGGGGACACCTCGCTGAGCAGCTGGGCCAGTTTCCGCTCCATCTCGGCCGCGAACACTTCATTCTGGAGCTGCTGCTCCACCACACCCAGGAGGACTGCATGGGAGAGGAGGCACACAGTGGCCCGGCCGGCCACACATCAGCGGGGGGAGAAACCCCTGCGGCCTGAGCCCGGGTGACGTCCCTGTGGGGCGTGTGGGGAGCGGGAGGGCGGGGAGAAGCTGCCCGGGAGCAGCTCACGGGTGGGAAGCGGCCCCCCAGCTGTCTGCGCCCCCTTCAGACGGTGGGCACAGCTGCAGGGGCCCGGGGACTGGGTCTCCCACGCGGGAGGGATGTGGGGGGGGGACTGGCTCCAGACCCCCACCCAGAACAGCCCCTCTGCTCTGACAACAGGCTGGTCGGCTCGGGACAGGGGGAACAAGCCAGGGTTTTCAGCCAGAGCGTGAGGGGACTGAGACAGGGCCGCAGGGCAACGCACTCTCCTTCTGGGGTCATCTGGGGAGGCGCGGGGGGGAGGCGAGGGGAGCCAGGGGCCAAACAGGCTCCACACTCGGCGCCCAGAGAACCTGCAACTGTCCTTCACACCAGGTCAGCCACTTCCTCTGCCACATCCTAACGGGGACTCTCGGGGCAGGAGAGGCAGCCCAGTGGTCAAGGCCCCAGGCACCCCACAGACCCAGGAGGGGGGGAGGGAGGAGGGCGGAGGGAGGAGGGCAGGGCAGGAGGGAGGAGGCAGCGGAAGGCGGGGCACTTGCTCAGGGAATCTTTTCTGTCCCTGTGAAACCAAGCAACTAGGACTTGGGGGGTGGCGGGGGCAGGGGCCTTGCCCCGCCAGCGGGGCCGATTCTGGGTCAGAGCGCCAGCGCCCCGCCAGGCCCTGCCCGCCCCTGATGCCCGCACGCTCAAGGACGCCCGTCCTTTTCTGTGCCACATCTCAGCGGGACCCGTTCCCAGGGCCAGCGCCGAGGCCCTGGTCATTCATCCTCTGCCGGGAAACCCTCCCTCCGCGGCCTGGATTCCAGCTCCGCGGGGAAGGGCGGCCGCCCCCTCTCCTGGCACCCACAGACCTCGCCCCCCACCACGCAGCCCGGGGGGGGGTGGGCAGCCTACCTGTCCGCACCCAGGAGGCCTTCAGCAGCTGGGACAGGTTGAGCTGGAGGTACTGGAAGGCTGCGGGGGGCGCAGGGGAGAGGGGGAGGAGAGAGCTCCGTCACGCACCAGCAGAAGCTCCGGAGGGGCTCGGAGCCAGGCCGGCGCGGAGGTAAGGGGCGTTAGCTGCCAGGGCCCAGGGGAGCGGAGCTGGGCGACCAGCCACCACCAGCACCTGCCGTCTCTCCCCGCCCCCGCCCCCGCCCCCCCACACTACCACACTGTAGAGACGGAAATGTGCCTTAAAACTGTTCCCAGAGGCCGGAGAGACTCGGGGGGTTCAAGGGCTTGCCTGTGACGAACCCCAGCTCCATCCCCAGGCCCACCTTTGGTCCCCCAAGAACCTTCAGGCGTGACCCTTGGGCACCACTAGGTATGCCCCCCAAAGACTCCCGAAAGTAAATAAATAAACAAATGCAGCCGACACGGGCTTGAACCCTTGACTGCACAAATGGGTCCTCCGCACACCTCCGGGGTCAGCCCTGAGCACAGTCAGGAACAGTCTCTGGAACTGCTGGGCTGCGGCCCCAATACCCCAAATAAATACAGTGAACTAAACCAGCGGCGGGAGGGCTCGGGGGCTCAGGGTGAGCACTGGGCATCCCTGGGGCTGGCCAAAGAACCAAAAGGTTTTTTTAAAAGGAAAGAAAGACGAAAGAAAGAAAGAAAGAAAGAAAGAAAGAAAGAAAGAAAGAAAGAAAGAAAGAAAGAAAGAAAGAAAGAAAGAAAGAAAGAAAGGAAGGAAGGAAGGAAGAGAGGAAGAGAGGAAGAGGGAGGGAGGGGAAAGAAGGAAGAGAGAGGGAGGGGAAGAAAGAAAGAGAGAGAGAAAGAGAGAGAGAGAAAGAGAAAGAAAGAAAGAAAGAAAGAAAGAAAGAAAGAAAGAAAGAAAGAAAGAAAGAAAGAAAGAAAGAAAGAAAGAAAGGGAAAGAAAGAAAGAAAAGGAAAGAAAGAAAGAAAGAAAGAAAGAAAGAAAGAAAGAAAGAAAGAAAGAAAGAAAGAAAGAAAGAAAGAAAGAAAAGGAAAGAAAGAAAAGGAAAGAAAGAAAAGGAAAGAAAGAAAAGGAAAGAAAGAAAGAAAGAAAGAAAGAAAGAAAGAAAGAAAGAAAGAAAGAAAGAAAGAAAGAAAGAAAGAAAGAAAGAAAGAAAGAGAGAAAAGAGGAATAAAAA